>NW_004567117.1:3482713-3491913 GCF_000260355.1 Condylura cristata | reverse complement strand
CATCACTCGTAATAAGGGAGATGCAAATTAAAACCACAATGAGATACCACCTCACCCCAGTGAGAATGGCACATCTTAACTAGCAACAACAAATATTGGCTAGTGTGTAGAGAAAAAGGAACTCTCCTGCACTGCTGGTGGGAATGAAAACTGGTACAATCACTATAGAGAGCTGTTTGGAGGTTTCTCAAACTGCTAAAAATGGAGCCTCCATATGACCCAGCAACCCCATTCCTAGGTATCTACCCAAAAGACACAAAAACACTGATTCAAAAAGGCACCTGCACCCCCCACGTTTATTGTTTCTTTATTTACAATAGGAAAGACATGGAATCAACCCAAATTCCCAAAAGTAGATGACTGGATTAAAAGGATGTGGTACATATATGCAATGGAATATTACTCAGCAATCAAAAAGGCAAACCCATGCCTTTTGCAGCAACATGGATGGAGCTGGAAAAGATCATGCTTATTGCGATAAGCCAGAAAGAAAGGAAAAATACCAGATGGTTTCATTTATATCAGGAGTATAACAGACCAGGTGAGAAAATAATAATGATGAACAACTATATACCAGAGATATTTTATGGGGTGGAGTGGGGAATGGAATCAAAAATAGAGGGAGGGCGAAGTGCACTGGACTATGGTGATGGCACATGGGTGAACAACTGGTGTTGGGAAGCCCATGGGCATTACAACTGAGAAAGAAAAAGGCACAAAATGATGTAAAAATAAACTATTATGTTATTTTAAAAAACAATAATATAAAGCAAAAGCAAAAAAAAAAAATTGACTTTGAACATCCTGCATAACTTTGCTTTGTCCCTCAACTTTACCCCTCACTGGAGTTAGCCCCATAGCCACCACCTTCATCAAACATGTCCTGGTGAAGAAGCTTCACCAAGCAGCCACAACTGCTTAGCAGAGAACGGATCATCCCATTGTTCAGAGGGATGTAACCGTTTTAAGCCACAGCCTAGTCATCTGCTTCTTTCTTCCTCTCAGATGGTCTCATGTTGTCATTTGACATGAGGTAACACCTTTCCCTGGGAGCCACCGCGGCTGAAGTCATCTCAGCCCTAAGATCTCGTCCTTTGAAGGGCTGACTCTCTTGACCTGCACTGTTTGTCTTCCCGCAGCCATAACACAGGGCCTGCCAGGGCCCTGGCCCCGTGAACCCTCCGCTGCTGCAGCTGGTGGGAGGAAGCATGTGCTCCCCGTGTCACCGTTTCCGCCCCATGCTCATTGTTCCTAGACTTAGTTACCACATTAGCGGTTCAAAGTAATAATCTTTTGCTCTCGTTTTGGAGTCCGGTGTGTTTTCCCCATCCGCCGCTATTATCCCGAGCACCTTATTTTTCCTCTTGATCCAAATCAAACATTGTTTATCAGTCAGAGGAAGGGCTTTGCAGGTTCCTGCCCACGGTGCCGAGTGATACACAGCACTTCCTGAGCAGCATGGCCCGGCTCCAGCACAGTGGGACCGGCTCGGGCCGATCAGAGTCCTGGACCGGAACTGTCTGTGCCAGGGCCATGGACACACATCTGTCCTTTCTCTGCCTGAGTCACTGATTGCCAGAAGGGCTCAGATATAAACTTCAAAGCCCGGGGACTGGAGTTTTCTCAGGGAGGACCCAGTTTCCGTGGAGGGCAGCTCACTGAGAACCAGAGCAGTGACAGTGTGGGCGTGTGTCTTAGAGACTGAAACTTCCAAAGCTGCGTTGGGGCTGTTGGGGCTCTGGGGCTGTCTTGTGTTTGCTGTTCACTGGAACAGTGAGGAGGTTGGTGAGGTTGCCCTTGGAGGCAGTGGTGGTGTGGACTGACCCATGACACAGCTGGGGGTCTAGGGGGCTGCCTTCTCTCTCTGCTGCTGGGTTTACTCTGCTGGCTCCCATGTGGCTGTCTCAGCTGCAGGTCTCTGTTCCCTCTCCTTACATTGAGGAGAATGGCCTCATGGTTCAGTGGCCTGTGAGCCCGCCACCATGGGGATCCTGTGCCGACGAGGTGACGAGTTGGTTTGTTTGAGACTGTGCAGATGGCTTAGCTCACAGATAAAGTGACCGTCACTCTTTGACATACTTCCACACTGTCGGGACAGAGCTGGGCCCTGGGGTACAAGAACAGCCTTCCCCAGGAGAAGCTCTTAGCTCAATGCAGGGACACATGAGTAACTATTGGTCTGTGATTCAGTGTGTAATGGCACAATACATACAGGTAAGCACACTCTGCTTATAGAAGCATAAAGGGTGCCTGGAAGAGGCAGGTGGATTTCTAGAAAAACCTGAACTGAGTTTGCTCTTGAAACACAACTCCTGGAAGGGGGGGTGGCACCGGGACACAAAGAATTGCACTTGGAAAATGACTGTTGTCTCCCACTCACCTGCTGCTGGGGCTCCCCATATCTGTATGTGGTGGGAACCCCGGGTTACCATAACAGAATGGACCAGAGAAAATGCCAGACTTCAAAGCAGCTGGTTATAACTCTTTCGGATGGCGTGTAGCCTGAACTGCAAAGACGGCTAGCCAAGTCAGGAGTCTCGGGATTTCGAAATTGGAAGACTGCTGTGGTTATTGGGAGCTAAGAGAGGCTTCCAAGGGGCTTGAGGCAGTCTCAGGTTTAAACTTGGGTGGACAGAGACTTGAGGAGGATGAACCCAGGGAGAGGTGGGAGTGAGAACATAACAGGTTTAGAAATTATGACAAAAATTTACAGTTGACTATTCCTTTTTTTCGTTGCCATTTTTGACTGGCTTCACAAGAGCGACCAAACAGAAACTTCGTATCCGTGGATATTGTATAAAGGGCAATGCCTGTGTCAGGAAAACAAAAAGATTCTCTAGAAGTTTCATCTTCCACATATGCCTCACTGACTGGAACCTGTCACAGGCCTAAGACATGGGAGTGTGGGTGTGCGAGGTGCAGTGGCAGAGAAGAAGTGAGTTTTTGTTGTTGTTGTTTGTTTGTTTAATCTGACACATTATCTGGAACAAAAACTGCTCTTATTAAGACAAAAAAGAGAAAGTACTTTGTTGGGTGGCAGCGTGCCCATGAGTTGATTCTGCCAGTGAGATACGTTGATCAATTTGTATAACAGTTGTTGCTCTGGTATGTTTTAGGCTTTTTGCCCTGTCCTCAGATTTCTGCAGCCTCATTGCCACGAACCTGTGGGTACATTTATTTGTATAGATTGTGATAAGGCTCCGAAGCGCTACTTCACTTTTTAGAACTTTTGCTCTTAATTTTGGAAAACCACTAACTTCTCCATTGCTACTGTTTGCTTATTCTAAAAGCCTATTCCCGCCTCCAACTCTATTTTCTTTTCCTTACATGTTCCATATTTTTGCCCCTTGTTCTACATTCTGGGTGATTTCTTCTGAGGTATCTTCTTGTTTGATTACCTGTTGAGCTGTTTCAACTCTCTATTAAGTTAGGTCTTAAAATTTTTTAGTGATTATAGTTTTATATTTCTTTACTTCAACATGGATAGTTTTTCATTTTGATTTCAGTTTTCTCAGAAGGCATTCTTTTCTTCCTATTTTATCTTTTACATGGAAAAAGAATTTTTTCATGTTTGAAGTGAGATTGACAATAAGCACATAATTGGTGGGACTGGGTGATGGATGCATGGATTGTCTTTATTTTCTCTATTTTATATGTTTGAGATTCTCCACTGAAAAATTTTAGTGCTGAGTCCATGGCTATGCACAGAAGAAAAAAGAAAAAAATGTCAAAGCTTACTAATGATGCCATTTGTCTGGTATGGGACTGGTTTGGCTGTATCAAGAGCAGCCCTACTGAGGGCCCCTTTTATTCCTCAAGCAAAAATTAATTCAGTGCTTAACACTTAGTGTAAGATAATGGTGAGATAGCTTCAGAACACTTACATTCTGGGGTGAGTGGGGAGAAGGCTATCTCACAGATAGCAAACAAAAAGACAAATTTGAGGTGATCAATCTATTCTTATATACATAAAAAAAGGTGTTAGCAATAATTCCATCCTCTCCCTAGTTCTTGGGACACTGGATGACATTTGAGACTCATTTTTCAATGTCCCTGTTATCATTCCCTGAGAAGCTTCTCTTGCAGTGCCATTTTCCCTGTGACACACAGATGATCTGGCTTAAGAAGTGGCCTAATAGGAAGGCTTTGTGTTTTCTTCTGCTTGGCCTGGCAAGTTTCACTCCTTATTTCCTTTCTGGGACTCCCCAAATCATGCAGAAAATGAAGGTTCAGTCTCCATGCACTTGTATGGCATGATCTTGGACCCTGACTTTTACCAGATTATCCTTTTTCTAACCATATAACCTTGGTAAATCACAAGCTTCTCTGGTGCTTATCCAGGCCAATGGGCAACATTTTTGTCCTTACATTCTCAGTCCTTATGACTTCAGATGGGCAGCATTTTGCAGGTGGACAGACCCTAACTCATTGTGCTGGCTCAGTCCCCATGACCCCATGCCTGCCCTGCATGAGTGGATGGAAGGAAACAGCAGATGGAAGGAAGCCTATCTGGTGTGAGATTCCCCTGGGTTTTATCTCCTACTAAGTGCTCTGAATTTAAATTCCTTATTTCTGGTAGCTTGGAATTTCTCTCTATTTTAAACATGGACATTGATCAAAAAGTTATTTTTCTTACATTTTATTACATTCTGTATTTTGAGCCAGAAAGGGGTTAGTGGGCTGAGAAGTCAGCTTATGTCTGGACTTGGTCCAAAGTCATTGTCTTTCCAAGAGCTCTTGGCATCTTTGCATGAAACTTCCCTTTCACTTAAGCTTCTTTGAGGATCTGTACCTTGCAATCAAAAGAGCTCTAACTGGAAAAGGCATGATGTAGTTAGGGTGAGATGAGATGATAGAAGATAGATGATAAGCAGTTTCATCCTCAGGAGTCTAGCAAGAGTTCTAAGTTGGGAAGTGATATGACTGATTTGTATAAGTGAAAGACATAATGTGCAGTGCTTTGAGTAAGAAAAAAATAACACCACTTCCTGGGGCTGGGGGTAGGGAAAGAAGAGGCAGAAGGACTTTTTGTCTGATCTCAGTAAACCAGGTGAGAGGTGATGAAGTCCCAAACTAAGGCAGCTGGAATGTGAATTTTTAGGGAAAAAAAGAGATAGCAATTTGTTAGTATCTGGTTTGCCTACACTGAAGATTTTCCAAGTGTTTTCTCATTTATTGTTTAGAACTCCTGGGAGTTCCTGACTTGATAATTATGCCTATTTTACATATAAGACATTAGAAGCTCAGGGAAATTAACTTGATCCAAATCATATAACTGAGTCAAAATTTGAACTCAATTCTCTACCAACAATGCCCATATAGGATCTTTTTAATTTTTTTTTAAAGATTTATTTATTTGTGCATACAGAACTGGGGTACAGGCCAGAGGTGAAGGGGCGGCGAGAGGCTTCACCAGAGACAGAGTGGGGAATAGAACAGGCAGATCGACGAAGTACACTGCTGAGGGGAGCAGCGGGCAGGTCAGGAGAGGTCTGCCACGCCATGTGGTCTCCTCTGGGCAGGCGGGAATCGAACTCATGCGGAAGATTCTCAGTGCTGTGCTTTAACCCGCTGCGCCACCAGGGAGGGCCCCATATAGGATCTTTTAATAAGAATTGGCGATAACATATCTGGAAGATGAGAAAAAGGGAGGAATAGTGAAGGAATCTTGAAATTACTAGTGTGGGTAGAGTCATTGAGAGAAAGGAAGCAAAATCAAGTGTTTTGAGGGAGGTATAAATCAGTTCCTTTTTTGCATGTGACTGAAGTCACCATAGTAGAGATTTCTTTTATTTTTAAAGATTTATTTATTTGTGCATACAGAACTGGGGTACAGGCCAGAGGCCAGAGATGCAGGGGCGGTGAGAGGTTTCACCAGAGACAGAGTGGGGAGCAGAACAGGCCGACTGATGAAGTACACTGCTGAGGGGAGCAGCGGGCGGGTCAGGAGAGGTCTGCGGCATCATGTGGATCACTTTAGGGACAGGCAGGGATCGAACTCATGCGGAGGTGGCTTTAGCTTCTTAGTGCTGTGCGTTGACCCGCTGCACCACCAGGGAGGGCCCGTAGTAGAGATTTCTGATGGGTAATTGGCACTCTGCATCTGGAGCCCAAAGGAGAATTCATCTATATATTCAGCCTTTGACGTCTCGGACTTATTGCTGGCTACAAATATTAAGGGAGAAGATGAAGGTTGCCAGTGAGTTGACATTAGAAGGTCTAACCCAAAGATGTTAACGATGTAAAGAGAAGGCAGGGGAGCAGGCAGGTAAAGAGTCGAGAAGGAAAGTTAGGCAGAGAATACATATGGAGTAGAATTACAAAAGTAAGAGTTTTTTAAATAATAAAGAGGGAATGCTCAGTACTGACAAAGGCTAAAGAGATCAAAATGGGATACACACTGAAGAGAAGAGACTGGGCTGCCAATTGGGAAGTCATCGATGACCTTTGTAAGCACAGAGAGCAGGAGTCATTAATTCTGCCTGGGGCAGGCTAGAAAAAGGCTTCAAAGAAGAGCTGACATTTGAGTTGGATCATGAAACGTGGTGGGACTGTGCCAAGCAAAAAGGAGGGTAAAAGGCACTTGTGGCAATGGGGACAGCATGAGGGGAAAACAAAAATCCAAACCGAGACCATTTGGAATGGAGTTAGAGCGCTTTGCATTTTCATAGACATCAAGCTGGCAGCACAAGTCTATTGGGCCATCCTTTGTTTTCTACATGTTAGAGAATCTTACTCTTTTCACAGTAGAAGTAATAATTGAATTAGGAAATAGGATTGGTGTCTTCCAAAGGGACACAAGGTTCAATCCTTTATGGAAACAGAGTTCCAATAAGGGTAAGTTGAGAGATTTGACAGATATATTTTATAAAGCATATCATGATTTAAAAGAGTAATTGCTGTAGCTGTTCTAGCTCTGGTTCAATCCCCTGCCAGGGAGGTGACCCATATGGCACAGCAGAGCTCTCCTGACCTTCCAGCTGCTCCCTCAGCAGTATATTTCATGGATCTGCCTGTTCTGCTCCCCACTCTATCTCTGGTGAATCCTCTCACCAACCTTGCATCTCTGGCCTGTACTTCAGTTCTGTTTGCATAAATAAATAAAATCTTTAAAAGAGAATGAAACAAAGGGTAATCAATATTGTGACAATGGCAAAACTCTCAGTAGCTTAACACAACAAAGTCTAGCTCTCACTCTGACAGGGTCTGATGGGGTCTGGTGGGATCTAGTGGTGTCTGGTGGGATCTGATGGGCAGTTTTCTTCCATGTAGTACTCATCATTTCTTCTATATATGCTTCTCCATTGATGGACAGTTTTCTTCCATGTAGTACTCATCATTTCTTCTATATATGCTTCTCCATTGGCTGGGGAAAAAAACAAATGGAGAAATCTCACTAGACACTCAGTCACCCCTGGCTGTAAGTGACACCTTATTGTAGTTTACATCCATAGTGTATTTTTAGTTGAATGGTCAAGCTAACTGCAAAGGAGACCACATAGGTACAGATGAGAACTAACTAAATTCCATTTAATTTTCTTTAGAAATTATTATTTTTCTACAGTTTGCAGGTAAATTTTATCCCTGGTTCAGGTTCTACTATTTCTGTGTGTTTTTTTTTTAAATTTTTATTTCTGTGTTTTTATATACAAATATTCTTGTTACTAGCCCTCTTCCTTTAGGTTACAGCAACTTAAATAGAGGGGTAAAGCTCATAGTTGTGTGTTTATAAATGCTTGCACAAGTGAACTGAATTCTCAAGGTAAATTCAACTCAATTCTGTGGATTCCATGTGAATCATTTTGTGGTTGCCAGTGTGGGATTCACCTCAGTGAACGGGACATTTATTTTTATTTTTATTTTTATTTTTATTTTTATTTTTATTTTTTTAAAGAATCATTTTTAGGGCCCTCCCTGGTGGCGCAGCAGCTTAAAGCACAGCACTAAGAAGCTAAAGCCACTTCAGCATGAGTTCGATCCCCGCCTGCCCCGGAGCTGACCCACATGGAGCAGCAGACCTCTCCTGACCCGCCCGCTGCTCCCTTCAGCAGTGTACTTCATCCATCTGCCTGCTTTGCTCCCCACTCTGTCTCTGGTGAATCCTCTCACTGCCTCTGCACCTCTGGTCTGTACCCCAGTTTTGTATGCATAAAGAAATGAATCTTTAAAAAAATCATTTTTTATTTATATGAAAGAACTCCGCTGCAAACTCATGCTGCAGTAGTTGCTGATAGCTCGACATTGCTGACTTTAACACCTGTGCCATCAGGGAGGCCCAAATGGGAATATTTCTAAAGCTCTTTGCCAACTTGATGTTTTTTCACCACTTGCTGGTACATTTTCAAGGTCTGAGTTTTGCATACTCTGTTAAGAACATCTTAGTTTTTTTCATGTGATAAGTTATTATAAAAATATTAATAGTGGCCCTTCCAGTTGGCGCAGGGGGTTAAAGGGCAGCACTGCAAGCTAGTTGCAGCCGCTTCAGTGAGAGTTCAATCCACCACCTGGGAGGAGACCTCTCCTGTCTCACTCGCTGCTCCCTTCAGCAGTGAACTTCATCATTCTGCCTATTCTGCTCCCCACTATGGTGATTCCTCTCATGGCCCCAGCACTTCTGACCTGTATACCCCAGTTCTGTATGTATAAATAAACAAATCTTTAAATACATATATATATAAATAGTATTTTTTTCAGTGTTCTTTTTGTTTTTTAAGATTTATTTCTTTATGCGTACAGAACTGGGGTACAGGCCAGAGGTGCAGGAGTGGTTAGTGGATTTACCAGAGATAAAGTGGGGAGCAGAACAGGCAGATGGACAAAGTACACTGCTGAGGGGAGCAGCGGGCAGATTAGGAGAGGTCTGCCCGTCGTGTGGGTCACCTCCAGAGTGAGGGATTTAACTCATGCTAAAGTGGCTTTAGCTTCTTAGTGCTGTGCTTTAACCTTCTGCACCACCAGGGAGGGCCATAAATAGCAATTTTAAGAAAGAAAAAATATTCCTACAGCATTCCTTATTTACTTTCCTGTGTTTCTTTCTGGGTTGTTCTAGTAAGCATATAGAGACTTAATGTGAAGCTCATAATGTGCTCTTTTATCCTAATGTTTTCGCATGTCACACTGTCCACCACTTCAGCCTGACCTTTTGCATCCTGATTAAATTACCTACCTCTTGACCTAAGAAGCTCTATCTCTTCCAGTTG
>NW_004567117.1:3446803-3481708 GCF_000260355.1 Condylura cristata | reverse complement strand
AAGACATGTGTTTCTCTTTTTTGGTTGCTGAGTAATATTCCATTGTATATATGTACCACATCTTTTTTATCCAGTCATCTACTTGGGGCATTTCGGCTGCTTCCATGTTTTTCCAATTGTAAATAAAGCAGCAGTAAACATGGGGGTATTTATATTTTATTTTATAAGTACGTTTTTTACATTATTCTTCATTCGGTACAATTTTTTCATCTCAGTTGTAATCCCCGTGGACTTCCCACCACCACTTCACCCATGTGCCATCACCATAGTCCCATGTGCTCTTCCCACCCCAGTCCCAATCCTGTTCTCCTCTCCTCCCCTGTAGAATGTCTCTGGTTTATAGTTACTAGTTGACGTTCTTTTTTACTTTATTACAATTACTCTCTCTATATACACATGATAAAAAATGTGTATGTGTGTATATAAACACACACACACATTTGTTTTCCTGATCCCTTACACTTCTGCTATGAGTGCAATGATCTGGTGTTTTTCTTTTTCTTTCTGGATTATTTCACTAAGCATGATCCCTTCCAGTTCCTTCCATGTTCTTATAAATGGCATGAGTTTATCTTTTTTGATTGCTGAGTAATATTCCACCGTGCATATATACCACATATTCTTGATTCAGTCATCTATTTTTGGACATTTGGGTTAATTTCACATATTTCCTATTGTAAATAAGACAACAATAAACATAGGGGTGCAGGTATCCTTTTGAATTTTTTTTTTTTGTCCTTTTGGGTAGATACAAAGGAGTGGAATTGCTGGACCATATGGAAGCTTCATTTTAGCAGTTTGAGAAACCTCCAACAGCTTTCCATAGTGTTTGCACCAGTTTGAATTACCACCAGCAGTGTAGGAGTGTTACTTTTTCTCCACATACATGCCAACATTTATTGTTTCTTATTTTTTTGAATGCCATTTTATTGTTACTAGAGGATATAGTTGGAGGGTGGAGAGAGTCAGGGGAAGAGTTGGAAGATTCTGCTTCACCACCAGGCTATGCTCCTGAGTTCTGTGATTGTGGAAAAAGAAACCTCTGAGATCCTCTGGGGACCCTATTATCTCCTCTGAATGACGCGGAGGCTGGCTTATGTCAAGCCCCACACACACCCAACAAAACCGAGGATGTGGATAAGTGTTTCAGAGATTAAATATTTAAACTCCCCAAAGAAACATTTAATTCAGTTTTGATCTTTCTATACTTTCACTTGAAAACAAGTGATGAATAGTTTTGTTTGTTTTCAATAAAAAAAGTGAAAAAAATATTAAGTTTTTGTTTTGGAAGATCTCTGATGATTTTGTCATATAGAATTTTTAGAAGTTAGAAGTACTCTAACAACATGAGATATTTAGCTCTAGCAAAACAGACCAGAGGCTTAGTCTCCCCTCTCCCTCCCTTCTTCTCTATCATATCTTTTTAAATTTAGCTAACTTGGTACTGTGAGAAGATTGCCCACTACAGCTGGCAGGAATAGTTTGAGTAAAGGTACTGAGATCTATGAAATGTAGTGGGTTGCTCTTAAGCAAGAAAGAAGTAATGTCAGTAAACACTTTAAGTCAGCCTGTGACAATGAGTCCTACCCTTAATGAGAGTGTCAAAAATAACTTGGGGCAAGCCCAGTTTAAATCTCATAATTCCAGAATATTCTGTCTCATTTAACAATGGTCTTCCTTAGCAAAACATTGGCTGGTAGGTTCTGCTTGGTCAGAGGTCTAAGTTTAGTTTTCCATACCAGTCTCATAATGACATTGGATGGTCTGACATGGATAAATACAGATGAAGCTAGTGAAGATTAAAAATTTCCCAAAGAGGAAAAGAACAAGAAGTTCCCCAACATTTCTGTGTTGGGTCTTTAATTAACTAAATTCACTGTTCCAAATACTATATGAGAGAAAGAATGCTCAGAACAGGTACAAAATGTCTCAATTTATAAAATACTAGAAAGAGTATATGCTAAGGTTGTCATTAAACCCAGGTGTGGCAGGATAGGTCACTCCGTAAATCTGGTATACCTAATGCTACATGCTTCGGAAACACAAGAAAACACTACAAGCTCTGAGCTCCTTTGATTTCCTTCTTTCATGGCAGGTTGATTAGACTGATATGCCCCTTTATCAGTAGGGGTTTTAAAGTCCTCAAGGGGTTAGTAATAGTGAAACCCTTTTTTTTTTCCTCCTTTGCCACAAAATGCTTAGGTAAAAATCCTGAAGCTGTATCTGTTTTCAGACAGATGAAAATAATATGGGGCCACTGGATGTCTGGAAGGTGTCCATGAGGGTCCATGTCAAATTCTTGGGACTGCCCAGAAAAACTAACAGTTCTGCTCATCTTTCAGAATAAAAAAAAATAGTAAATAATCATTATTTTAAGGTATGATTCTGTTATTCCTTATGTTTTTGACAGAATTGATCAATCTTACTCTAGTGGAGAATTAGCCATCAGCTAATTTCAAAAGATCAAGTTTTACACCATATAAGGAACTCTTTATAATCTCAGGATTTTACTAGCAAAATTTCATTATAGCTAAGTATTATCTGAGACATAGAAATGTTGAAGTAAATTACATGACTTCTCTCTGAAGATAGCATATAAACTATTCAAATATAAATCTTGTTGATGTAGACATTAAGCTTCTCCATACTCTTATTCTCCCTCCCTCTTGAAATGGTTTGCTTATCCCCGAAAGAAATTGCTAGATAAGATTCAAGAAAATTCTATTTCTTTGTTTTCTTAAGGAGTCCCTGCTGCTGCTGCAGTCTTGACAGTTATAGTTCTACTCTCTGTTATTCAGCAATTTCTTTTGGTTTTAAGCATTGTATTCTGAAGTATTACAATTCTGTACTTTTTGAAGTCTCTTTGGTGTGGTGGGTGACATAAAGTTTTCAAACCTGTGAACTGACAGCACTCTGAAAGGAATACTTTCATTCTCCAATATACCTTCTGATTATTAGAAACAGACACTCCAGAAATATTCCCCAGACATTGTTGAATGTTAACTCCTTTTTTTTAACCAAAAGCTTTTTAATGTGCACATATAAGATTTTTCATCTAAATGAACATATCATGAAAAAAATCAGAAACAATGTCCCATTTAGAAATGATGATCCCACTTTACTTACTACTTCTGCTCTACGAAGCAAACTTCCACCATTGTGTTTGGAATACTGCCAGCCTATCATTTAGGATCTTTGATGAAATTTACATTTCAATAATTTATACTTAATTTTACATGTGGTTCAGTAGTAAAATTAAGTATAAATTTTAGTATACTTATTAATTAAGTATAAATTTTCTGTACTTGGTTAAGACAGATCCAGGTATCCCTTAGACTTGGAATACTATTTCTTCACTTACAAAGAAAATAGTTACTACTCTAAAGTTGCCAAAGTCAGGACTAGAGGAGTTTTCTAGTGGGTCACACTTCTCCCATTCCCAACAAATTTCGAGGCAGAGAGAGAGAGAGAGACAGAGAGAGAGAGAGAGCAGTAAAGGCAAACCCTGTGTGTATTTGTATTTGAGACACTGGGTTAAGTCCACTTTAGTACTGTCCCCTGAGACACCAGTCATGGCCAAGGCAGGAAGTTGCAATGTAGCAGTAGTTCTAGGACCCAGTAAGTCAGGAAGTAGCCTAGAATGCATTGTGTGACTAGAGAACAGGATTCCCAGTTGTACAAAACTGCCATAACAGAATTTCTGGGGACCTTTTGTCCTGGTGAGGAGTCCCTTGCAAGAGGCTTCTCAGGTATGGTCTCTTACCTGTGGCTTTTGATACTGAAGCTAGTGAGCTGAAAACCAGTTCACAATAGGATTAGAGGAGTCCCAAAGTCTGGTGGGGACCTGAGCATTCATCCACAGACCCACAAACAGCAATAGCACCACAGTATGGACCAGTTACACAAACACCTGAGGCCTGGATCCAGGAGAATCCAGGATCAGGCTTCTAGACTCTTATTGATGTAGTTTGTCCACATCCCAAATGTGAAGCCAAGCCTAGGGTGGTTGGTCACATCTGTCCAATTTTCCCAGACTCATGTGGCCAGTAGAAAATTGGGCACTTGCTTCAGCTCATAGTATCTCACAGTATCTCATAGTAACCCAAAATTCCAGCAGATGTTTCAGCGTGGCTGTAGATTGGAGATCTCAGGAGCACCAAAGGAGCTCATTTCCATCAGTTACCTAGTAGATCACAGCTTAATTCAGGAAGGGTTCAGGGCTGACACTGGCAGACAGAACTGGGAATAGGTGTACTATTGAAAAGGCAAAGAGAAGGTCAAGGGTGAAAACTGACAGGAACAAAGAGTTCAAGAGCCGTCTCAGAGAATTCACCACCATGAGAGAAGAGGAAAAGCTTTGGCACTGAGAATGCACGAGGAAGCCAAAGATGACCAGACCATTGGAATGCACGCCAGTGGCGAGGGCTCAGAAGCATCCACTAGCCCAGCTCCAGCTCCTTTCCAGTTGCCTGTCCACAACAATAAATGTCAGGAGGACAAACAAAGCTCCTGAGTAACCAGCCACTAGGAAGCTTGTTATTAGTGGGGTTGAGGCAGAAGAGCAACCCTGCACACAGGGCCTGCGGGACAGTGCAAAGCCAGATGGCCCAGGTCATGAGGTACAACTGTGGCCAGGACAGACAACAAGGAGCTGAGGGGTGATGCTGATATTAACAGGTAACTGTAGACTCAATAACCTCCTTAGGGATGCAATAGTTCAGTCTCTGCCAACAGGGCCAGGGGCAAGCCAGGAAGGAGGCAAAGTTGCACACATACAGGCCTCATGTTCAGCAATGAACAGAAAATGTTCTCATCCTAGTGAGACAGGCCAGAGGACCTTTTATTCCTTGGTCCAACAGAGCCCAAGGGGACGGGTCTGGGATGATCACATTGAAGAAAGTGTATCCAAATCAGGACACAGCAGCTGACCCTCCACTTCAATGCCTCTTTCCAAGATGGGTCCTGGACCACATCCTCTCCTCACCAGGAATTCAGGGTGTTGCTGCCAGGACTGAGTTCCTGCAACCTTCCCTTCCAGCAGGCCTGGAGGAAGGGAGGGGCTGCCAGTGGTATTTTCTCATTAAAATTCTGTTCAAAGGCAAACTTCTGAAAACCCCAGGGAGCAGTGGTTGTTGGTAAATCCACCCAACATTTCCAATATCTGGCTTGTTGAATCGAAAGAAATCCTCTGCCTCTCTACCAGGCTTCTACTCTTCCTTTCCTCACTTTGGAGTCAAATCTAGCCTCAGTGCTCCCAAAAGACTTGTAGCCCAGAATCCTCACTAATTGTCTCCTGCCAGGGGCCACACTTTACTTGCTAGAGCAAGTAGAGTGTTTCTTTCTGAGAGTCCCGAGCAGGGTTCACGCATCTCTCCCCCAGAGGGACCATAGTCCAAGAAAGGCCAGAGGCCGGCCCCATGTAGGGCCAGCTGCATATTAACCCCTGTCAATCAACCTCTTATTTAATATTTATATCAAAAAACCTATAAGGTAATTTCTATTATAACCACCCCAGTGTAGACACTGGGAGCAGGAGGGACTTCAGTCTGTGGGAAGTAGATGGAAGTAGATAAAGGGACATAAGGGACAGCTAGATAAAGCTGTCTCTTAAGAGAAGAGCTTCTTGGAGATGGATTTTAAAGGACAGAGAATTCTGGGTTTGGGAAATGAATCTTCATTTGGTAGCTTTTCCCTGCATAATTCCATGTTCTACTCATGAAATAAAGATTCTTGTAGTCTGTCATACAATATCTTCTGGAGGGAACATTACACATACGTATCCAGGTACTTAGAACCGTGCATGGGTTCTCAGTAAGTGTTTGTGGAACATAAAAAGATTTTAAATGAAAAACTCAGGCTAAATAGTTCTTTAAGAAGAAAATTTGAGGGTTAACATTGACTTGGTAGATGGAGGTACAGATTTCATCTTGCTTAAAATTTGTGGTTGTCTACCTTTTAAAATTGCGTACTTTTTAAACACTAGTCATTAGTTCATGCAAAAGTTGCCCTGGGAAAGCATAATTAAGGAGGCAGGTGCACAGGGAGGAGGAGAGTGTGGTCATGCCCTGCATCCGGGACACCAAGGCAACTAACTGCGAGAGAGGACTGACGGATAGTGCAACTATGTTCAAGATAGCTGAGGCAGAGCAAGAGCTCTGAGGAATGAAGTACAATCACTGACTGCTTTCTTTGTAAATTTGGTGGGTCAATTTTGCCCTTTGGAAAATAGGACTTCCCTATATTTATAGGCTGAATCTAATGTTGGGTATGCAAAACTATTTATAGATGGCCATCTTTCTCCCTACCCCAGCTCCCCACTTCCAGCTCCTTCTAAATATCAGCAAACTCTCCAGTTAGTTCCATGGATCCAGCTTCCATGACAGACTTTGAAAACAGTAAACACTGTCCCAGCCTCATGTGAGAGCTTGCACAGGGTTTACCATGACACAGGAGGGTGGGCAGAGACCCCTTTCTGGAGGGCAGCAGCATCAACGGCTGGAAATGGTCAAGCATATCTTGTCATGCCTGCTGTGAGTGCTCTGTGCCATCACCAGCCATGCTTGGGATGTGACTGTAGTTTTCAAAGAAATTCATTCACTGCTCCTACTAGCCAGTTGGCTAATGGTGAACAAGACTGCTTAGGTGTTGTCTAATGTAATTAATTTACTTGCTGTGATAGCATTCATTTTTACTCTCTGTACATTTCCTATGTGGTCTATGAGCTGAAGATGTTGCCTCTTTTGCCAACTACTCAGTCAACATTTCTTTCTTGGTGTATTCATTTTCTATTTGCAATCAAATACTATCAGAAAATCTTCATGTTTTGAGGTAAATGACATTAATGGTTCATAGAGCTCAACTTTCCATGTTGGAGATCACTACATACTCTGTCCCCCAACTCCACTCATGTCCTCCTGTGTATAGCCAAGGACTCTCAGATGAAACAGCAGCATCATGCAGACATGGTTAAGCAGCCTTGCAGCCTGCCTGTTCTTCGCTGAGCCACGAGGCAGGTGACCAGTCTGGGAATCCTTGTGATAAGGCATCAGGCAGCAACCTCACATTACGGATTCAAAGCGAGCCACTAGTATGTTCCTTCTCTTATGTTAATAAAAGGCTGGAGGGCCCTCCCTGGTGGTGCAGCAGGTTAAAGCACAGCAATAAGTAGCTAAAGCCACCTCAGCATGAGTTCGATCCTCACCCTGGAGGTAATCCACATGGTGCCACAGACCTGTCCTGTGTTGCCTGCTGCTCCCCTCAGCAGTATACTTTGTTGATCTAATTGTTCTGCTCCCCACTGTCTCTAATGAATCCTCTCACTGTGCCTGTACCTTGGTTCTGTATGCATAAATAAATAAATCTAAAAAAAAAGGGGCTGGATTGAGAATTTTACAGTAAAACAAATTAAAAAGCCCTTTCTGTATTGCTAGTGCTTTTTTTTTAAAGATTTATTTATTTATTTATTCACACAGAACTGGGGTACAAGCCAGAGGTGCAGGGGTGGTGAGAGGATTCACCAGAGAAAGAGTGGGGAGCAGAAGAGGCAGACTGACGAAGTACACTGCTGAGGGGAGCAGCGGGCTGGTCAGGAAAGGTCTGCCATGCCATGTTGATCTCCTCTGGGGCAGGCGGGGATCAAACTCATGTGGAAGCGGCTTTAGCTTCCCAGAACTGTGCTTTAACCCGCTGCGCCACCAGGGAGGGCTCTTATTAGTGCTTTTGCTGGGGTTGCCAGGAAGACAGATGAAAGTACAGAAATATGGAGCTCCTGTAACTATTGAAAAGTTATCTAACTCTCTCAGTCTCCAGAGTTTGACTGAAGCCTCAAATCTATCAGAAATCTGCCCAGTTCTTTTCTACCTTTAGTAAGTTTACCTACCATAGCCAGGTCAGAATCCTGAACCTGGTCACACTCCTTCCAGGGTAAATCAGGTGATACAGGCAGATTAGCTATGTAGCTTGAACAATTTGCTTGTGCTCAGGAGAATGTGGTCCCTGGAACATGAGCTTCTAAGAAACTTGAAAGCAAAGCTGGGTTTCACATCGCCTTTATGTTTTATGAGTGTTAGGAAAATGTTGGCTGTTTACTAATTATCAAAGCTGTTTTTATGACTTCCCCAAAGGAAAACAAGAAAGGAAAGGGTCCAAGCGCCTATTCCTTTAGGCCTGGGATGAAAGCTTGACCTTTAGCACTCTTGGGGAACTGCATGGTTTGTAACACTGGAAAATAAAACTCAGAATGTATGTTCAGGAAAGCAGGAAGCT
The DNA here is from genome assembly GCF_000260355.1 of Condylura cristata. Taxonomy (NCBI): domain Eukaryota; kingdom Metazoa; phylum Chordata; class Mammalia; order Eulipotyphla; family Talpidae; genus Condylura; species Condylura cristata. The sequence continues at coordinate 3,473,443 of NW_004567117.1, read as the reverse complement.
TTGAAGTTGGAAGCCAAACAGGAACAGCTGTCGTGATTGGGGTGGCATACGCTGGCTTGACGTGACAGGTCCATCCACGCACCATTCCTGTGGCAGAGAGGGCGAAGCAAAGAACTCTTTCCTTTCCAGGGAGGCATCTGCTGGTGTCAGACGACACTCATCTCCTGATTAACCAGGGACACACTAGAAAACCCAAAGAGGGGAGCAGATCCCAGGGCATCTGAGTGTCTGGCCCAGAGGAAATATCACAGTCTTATTTTGCACACATCCAGTGCACATGAAAGCCCTGACACAAGGAAACTAGAAGCAGAGAGCATGCTACTACAATTGAAAATTTAATTATAACGATTTAAGACTTTCCATGAAGTTCGACTGAAACAAAAACACTTCTGCCTTTTTAAACTTCTGAGGCCTTGGAACTGATGGCACCAAACAGAAAAATATCTTCTTCATGGAAATTTTTATTTTCTTATTAGGATCTACATATTAGGTTAAACGCCATCAATCATCATTCAAAAATTAACATAAAAATATTCTTTTCCCTAGAGAGGATGTGAACAATCTCTGAGCTTGTCAGTTACCATAACCACTGGGTTCCAGTATTTATTTGCATTCTTACTTTGGTCTCTTTTCAATGGATAGGCTCTTTACGGCTTCCTTCCTGTTTCTATCAGCAGAAAATGAACAGTAAAAACAGTAAATAGCCCCTATGGGCTCCCAAGATTTAGATTTTTTTCTTTAACACTTTCTTAAAAATCAATCCAGTTGTATCACATTTTGCATATGAAGTTTAAGGTTGTATTTAAGGCTCATCCAGCCTTGTGTTAGCTTCTTTGCAGGATTTATGACTGTCATTTCCATTGAATATCCCTTGGTTGACCTCAAACAATTAAGAAATTGTGATTGCAGCACAAAGATCTGTTCTGACTTGAAGTTTTCAGTTTATTAATTAATAGTCTCCCAATGTAAATTCCTGAACAACAATCTTTTCTGACACAGGCCTCCATGTCTTTCCTCCCACTGCTGTGAGGGATTAGATGTTGCTGTATTTCCTAGAAGGCAGAGGGAGGGAAAGAGCACCTTGGATGCCACTGCTGGAAGAATTCAACAACAACCACACGATAAAACCCATGACAACTTAGCTAGATTAGCAGTAGGACTCCATAGCTTGAGTTATGGGATAAGGACTTTGCAGTTGAAAGCAGGTCTGAGCAGACACCCAGAGTAGATAGTCTCTCCACTCATGGGGCTCGGGGTTGTTGAGCCCTAAACCCCTCCGGCGCTCCCATTTATCACTGTGATAACTTTACAGGAAGCTGAAGAGTCCAAGCCACCTCTTGGAGGGCCAAGAGGAAAATGCCTGTTTAGATAGTAAATCAATAACATTTGTGGGGCACTTTGCTTTAATGGGGAAATTTCACCTATATTACCTTACTTACTCCTCACAAAAGTCTGAAGGGGTAGCAACTATTATTAGTATTTTCCAGAGGAGGAAATTGAGGCTCAGAGCATTTTAGCAGCTTTGCAAAGGTCCCCAATTGGCTATCTGCAAGGCTATCTTTATTTTTCACTATTTAAATAAATGCCTTGGAAAGAGGAGAGTAATCTAGCCAGAACATCTCAAAAAGGGCATCCCCAGAGCTTGTGAAAGTGCACTTTTTAAGTCAGTAGAAGCCAAGATTCTGCATTTCTCAGAAGCTCTGCTTTCAGCTCTAACATAGGTTCTGTTCTCTGCAGAACAGCACCTTTCCTGCAGTGACTTGACGCTTTACTTCTTTATGCTCTGCTACAAAAGTGACTCCAAACAATTGTTGTTTTTCTGAGACTTAATTATGGACCTTAGGCTCAAATTCTGGAGCCAACTTTCCAGCATTTCTTCAGCCAGTAAGTATCCATATAGTTTTCTTATTACTTTTAAAACCCACTTTCATTCAAACTGGACCCCTTGCTTTCCAGGAATTCCAATCGTGTGAAATTCATTTCCAAATATTTTTTAAAAGACTTATTTATTTATGCATACAGAACTGGGGTACAGGCCAGAGGGGCAGGGGAGGTGAGAGGATTCATCAGAGGCAGAGTGTGGAGAAGAATAGGCAGATTGATGAAGTACACTGCTGAGGGGAGCAGCGGAGGAGACAGGAAAGATCTGCTGCGCCATGTGGGTCACCTTCAGGGCTGGGGATCAAACTCACACTGAAGTGGCTGCAGTTAGCTTGCAGTGCTGTGTCCTAACCTATTGCACTGCCAGGGAGGGTCCATTTCCACATATTTTACAAGTTGCTCAAGAAGGTCAACCATAGGCCATCCAGTGGCCCTGTGACCATTCACCCTGGAAGTCTGTAGAAGAATACACTTAGAGGTAAGGCTGCTCTCCCCATGAGTGCAGCCCAGTGTGGCCATCGCCACTCCAGAGAACACCTCTGGTGGTCTTCCCTAACCAACAGGCTCCTGGGAGGAAAGAAGGCTTCTTTCCATCACGTGGAACTGGAATGAGGTTTCATAGAACATTGGGAAGCTATTCCCATACAATGGGTAAAATTGCTTGGTGAGTGAGCTTAGGGCACTGCAAAGAATACACGTGCTTGGGGGTCATGTCAGGAGACGCATGCGCTAGATGTGCGGGTGACTGGTGTTGACTACTACCACGGTCACAGTCCATGTGCATGATGCCGTTGCCTGTGTGCTTTAGTGCAACAAGCAGAGGGGTGAAGGGCTAGGCTTTTGGGCCGTGGGCCTGTGGCAACAGTGTTCCTCCCCTGGAGTGGTAGGGACCAGGCCTGAGTCTGGATTTCAAGTTATGAGATATGTTAAGTTTCAGCAAAGATTGCTCCATTAGTCCTTATGATTAGGAAAGACGATGGTGTATGCATGCATGTCTGCATAGGGGTATGTATATGTGTGTGTGTGTTTTGGGGTTCAAGGTCCAAGTTTGGGAGTTCACCAGGATCAATGCCCTGGACAATTGTCTGTTTGTTGCACTCTTTGTGGTGAGATTGGAGGTACCATGAGGGAGCAGGAAGAAAACCCCATGACTGGCTACAGCTGTCCCACACTCTCTCAAGGGACACCATGTGGACAATCAGAGGTCCTGATTTCTTGGCCTTGACTGTCCAGGATTAGGAGACACTGATCCTAATGTGAGTGAAACGCCATTTGAACTTTGTCATCGGTGCTGATAGTCTCTGGAGTTGGAAACTTCTTGTACCAGCACAAAGCAATCCACAAAATCTCACCAAGCCTTATCTCTTCTTCTGGCCTAGTATAGTTGTTCCTTTCAAGATCAAAGCTTTGAATGTGCAGAGTAAAGTAGCCAGTGAGGCTGGGAGCACCCCATCAAGGAGAGGAACTGGGCTTGGCAGCATTGCAGATGTGTGTCCCTGGCCCTGGACAGTTTGCTCACAGCTACTCATCAATTTAATGGATTATTTAAGTAAGAGTCCACATTATCTCTCTCAGAGACACAGATCCAGGTCAGTGATCTGTTGACATACCCTCACTAATATTTCCACAAGACAAAGTCTATGAAGAATGAACTTGCAAGACATGAGAGGACCAGGAAGCACTTGCAGAAGACTGGACAGGAGACCTGGCACCTTCCGTGGGACACTGGCATCTCTGCTCTCACGGTTTAACCTATGGGAGCAGCGGTCCCCTGAGACACTGACCACATCCTTGCTCTTGCTTGCTGGCTCTCAGTTCAGCTCTGCCCACCACCAGACCAGAATAGGTCAGGCCAGGACTGTTCCGGTGAGGGACTCTGCCAGGCGCAGCTCTGACTAGGTCCCTCAGGGGCAGCTTAGCTGGCGCTTATGATGCAACACATTCAGCTATTGAATAGTTGTCTCTCATATATTAACTTCACAAACCGATGACTTCACAATTCCAAGAACATGCCACTGGCCTCCTTTCCAGCAAGACTTGAGAGCGATTAATTAGTTAGTCCTGAAACAAAGTGCTAAATTACATTGACAGCTCCCAGAGCTCACCAGGAGAGTCCCAGGCTGTGGGGAGGAACGGAACTCAGCTCTTGTCTCAGCTGCCCTTTGGTGACCTTGATGTGGCCTGGCTTTCATCTGGAAGCCCATGAACCTCTGGAGATAGGTGTCCTGCTGATGACTCCAGCAGGCTCCAGCCCTTTGGGCTGAACTGGCTTTCCTCAAACTGGCTTCCTGGGGCCAGCAAGCCACATTCTCAACTCCACTTGAAGGCTTGAAACTAGGGGCCTGAATAATCCCCCTTAATCTGCATGACATTGTGAAGACTCCCTGGGAAAACACAATTGGTTTGGCAAGAACAGGTCTGAGGGGAGGCCTCCATGCTCCCTGTGGCAAGAGCCATTTTGTAAACACTGCTTCCAGGTGGGAAACATCTTTAGACAATATCTAGAGGCACTGGAAAAGATTTATATTTTTTTCCCATAAATTCCTAGTTCCTGTATAATCTCAGGATTTTAGGACTCTTGTTTTCAACAAGTTAAAGCTTCTGGAGAAGGTGGCAGTTATACTATTAGTGATGCCATGTGGACCTGCCACCACTGGTGGCATCTGTCTTGGCTGCCCCCAGAAAGCTCATGAGCAGACCCCCCAGGACCAGGACCAGGCATAGGACCACCCACTCCCCATATTCCATGTGCTCTGAGGAAAGAGCTGTCCCCTGGCTTACAGTAGGGGCCAACTTTTCAAGATATGGAGTCTCTTGCTGGCCCACTGGCTTCAGGTTTATGTGGCCCAGAACAGATCCAGCCAATCTGCAAGTGAGAACATGGGGCTACATAGGGTCCAGCACAGGGAGAACCATGTTCCACGGTGTGTGAGGGTGGTGCTGGGAGATCCAGGGCCAAGGACATTCAGCTCAGAGGTCATGGGACAGCTCAGCCTGCAGTGGGGTGATGCAGCTTCCAGAGTCACTGAGGCAGTGTGTTTTGTGTGACTCTTTTTCCCCCTAAAGATTTATTTATTCATACAGATCTGGGGTACAGGCCAGAGGCGCAGGGGTGGTGAGAGGATCCACCAGAGACAGAGTGGGGAGCAGAACAGGCTGACTGAGGAAGTACACTGCTGAGGGGAGAAGTGGATGGGTTCCAGAAGAGGTCTGCTGCACCATGTGGATTACCACCAGGGAAGGGATTGAGCTCATGCTGAAGTGGCTTAAGCTTCACAGTATTGTGCTTTAACCCACTGCGCCACCAGGGAGGGCCCTTGTGTGAATTTTTAAAGAAATCTCTCACTGAGTATATACATCCCTAGTGCCCGAAACCATTGCCTTAGTTTGTGCATTATTAGGTTAGTTCCCACTGTCCCATCTGTGGTCTGACGTGGGCTCTCTAGGAATTGTCTCAAACTCCCTTTACCTCTGTATCCCCATATCCTGTGGGGAGGAGGAGGGGAAACCTGAGTTACCCACCATTTACAAGCCTGGTGACTTTGGAAAACTCTCAACAACCTCATCTATAAAATAAACAAAATAAATCACCTACCTCACCCAACTATCCTCTTATTATGGCACCTGGCCTGTGCTATATAAGCCCCTTCAGCTTTAGCTGGAATTATTTTATTATAAGAAAAGGGCCCATATGGGGTGTGAGTGTAGGAGCGCATGGCTGTATAGTGAGTGTTCAAGAGTCCCTGCGCTCCCCATGGTGACCTAAAACTCCCAGATCATGCTCCTTCCTTCGACTTCATTATAAAGCTCTGCAGATGCTCTTCAAACAGCTGTGGCCTCTGAGGAGACAGCTAAGGGGAGATCAGAGGATGGATGGTAAGAGGCCCTGGGCAGGATTCTTCCAGAATATTCTTAGTAATTAGCCAAGGTCCATCCCCAATCAGATAACAATGTAATTGCAGGGTTCCTTATCAGGAAGTCCTTTATAGGAGGACACTACAAAACCAAGAAAATTATACTTTCTTGAGAACATTGAGATAATGGCTGTGACTGTAAGTGGGTGCATTCTGCTGAAATACACAACTGCCACCTCATTAATGGTCCTGCTATAATTCCCAAAATGGTTCTATTGGTTATTTCTCTGAGTTGAGTCATTATAGGCCTTTACAAAAAGATATTTTATCTGGAAGGAAAAATTCAAAATGCAATAACCAGTGATACTAATCTGAGACTCTCCATTCACCCACAGAATTGAGACAGATGGGTGTGGTGACTTTTTATATGGAGATGAACACCAGGAAAATTATCACTTATCAGAGGATAAGTGCAAACATAGTAGTGATGGAAATTTCCTCCTTTCTTTGTTTCCTTTTCTCTTCTCCAATGTTTCTTCCCTTCCATTGTACCTTCTTCCCTTCCCTACTCCTTCCTTTCTTCCTAGCTTCTTTCCCAGCTAGAGAAAATTGAGACTGTCACTATCCCTTCCAATAGTCAGGGGAGAAGCTAGAGATTAGGGAGGGATGATTCAGGAAATGCTTGTCAATGCTGGTTGATGTTAAAGGACTTTACAATGAAATCGAGGCAGGGAGCATGATCTGGGAGTTTAAGTTCACAAAACATCAAGTCAAAGCTATCTTTGTAGGAGGAATAGCAGTGACTACTTTGAATGGGGTGGCTTCAGAAGAAATTACTTTTTGAAGCAAAGATGTCTGATTCTCGAATCTTTAGGAGGAAAGAAGCCACAATCTGGAGCAGACGACCCGAACTTTCCTCACCCACGAAGGGACAGAAGCCAGTGCATAGCCGCGAGGTTGGAGTGGGCATCTCCCAGAAGCAGTGAATTCCTCAGGGACTGGAGGCTGCAGCCCTGTTGTCAGGAGTGGCAGTGTCCGAGAAGATGAGAAGAGAGAGTGGGACTTGAACACACTTTCAGTCAGTTCAGAATCAAGGTCAGGTGGCAGAAAAGCATCCCAGAGCATGACCTTTGTGAGTAGTCAGAGATATGTGACCATTGTGGCACTTTCTGGAAATAGCAGCTCAATATCCTGCAAACAAAGGCTTCTAAGAGGAAAGTGGAGTGAGGGAGGAGGGGCAAGGGGTGGGGACTGCACAAGATGAAGTTGTGCTATACAGCTGCAAGTTCACACACACACACAGACACACACACAGAATTGCTCTTTTGAGAGTTGCTCTTGATGGCAGCAGAGAAACAATTCAAAATGGTGGATGTTAAGAGGCAGTGCTGCCAGGTGAGCGATAAGGATTAATTTCAGGCACTAATAACAAGGATGGAAAGGAAGAGAAAGACATGGAAGAAAACTGGCAGGAAGAGCTGCTGGGCTCTACAAGTAAGATGACATCAGAAGTGGGGATGAGTATTTGAGGCTAAATGCAAAGTAGGCGACCCTATGAATGTCTGCTGATCAGACAACAGAGGAAGTCCTGGAGGGAGAGTGTGTTTGGGGACTGGGGAGAAAGGAGGCCGTTTCCCTTGGGGTAAGTTTACAATAAAATTCAGATCAGAACTCTTGAGAGCGGGTTTGGAGAAATGAGTGTAGGGAGTCAGGGAGGTGACCCTGGCTGGTGAGTACCTCTTGGTGCACTAGCATGTGAGTGACTGGGGTGTCACGGTATAATGTGAGAACAGTTGTCAGCACTGAATCAACAGAAACTCACGTCTGGGGGTGCGTAGAAGTGTCAAGGAACACACAGGGCAGGTTTATGGGAAGTTGGAAGAGGGCTAGGAGACAGTGGTGCACAAAAACGAAGGCATGAAAGGGCTTCTAGATCAAGGAGCAATCCCCAGAACCAGCTGCAGCGTGTTAAGGAAGGAAATGATGGACAATTGGCAATGACAGTTTCAGAGGTGGGTGAGAAAGAGCTAATGGGTAGTGATAACATGAGATTAGTAAAGAAAAAAGTTCCTCAAGGACTTTGATTAAGAAGAGAAAGAGAGAGGCAAGTTTCAAGAGAGGAAGAGGCTGTCAAGATGGTTTATAAGTTAAGATAATTGTGTTTGTAAGTGGTGAAAGACCATGGAGAGGAAATGGTAGACGCTTCATAAAAGAATGAAAATGCAGGTGGGAGAGAGATCAACAGCTAGAGCAAATTTCCAGTGAAACTCAAAAGGAATATTGTCAAGGGCATGAGCAAGAGGGCTTGCCCTTGACCTGGAGGAAGGAGATGACCTCCTTTGGGACTCTGGGAGATGGTGAGGGTCGATTCAGAAGCAGACAGCTTTCTTTTTCTGATACAGAGACTTCACACCTGGTTGTTCAATGTTCTCTCAGAAGTTGGAGGCAAATGAGCTATGGAGAGAAAAAAAGTTTTTGGTCTGGGAAGCTCAAAAGTTTGTGTGGAATTTGAGAGGGGATCCATGGAAACTCACTGCAGCCTTGTCAGTAATTGCAGAGCTCAGCTTGAGAACCAATTTGTGATCTATTTGATCTTCCTTCACAAAGAGATAGAGGAGATAATGGATCAGGCGAGAAAATAATAAGAATAATGAACAACCATATACCAGAGACATTTTGTGGGGGTGGTGTGGGGAATGGGATTCAAAAACAGTGGGAGGGGGGTGGGAAGTGCATGGGACTATGGTTAATGGCACACAGGTTACTCGGTGATGGGAAATCCATGGGGATTACAATTGAGATGAAAAAAAAAATGTACAAAATAATGTAAAAATAAACTACTATATTATTAAAAAAAATAAAGAAATAAAGGAGAATAGCCAGGTGGTGTCAGAAGTGTGTTTGCAGGGAGGTTGGATGGAAGAACTCATGCAGGAGGATGCTTAAGTTATTAGCAATAAAGTATGAGACACTAGCTCAGGGTTTTAGCTTGGGTAAGGAGGGAAGTGATCATTAAAGGACTGAGCCCGAGCTCAGATCCTGCAGATCTGGAAGAGTTGTGATGGGCAAATGGGTGTCACCAGAGACAAGTGCATTCTAATTCAAAGTCGTCCAAGGAACACACAGGAGTGGGAATGTGAACAGAGACTGTCGGAGTTGAGCTGGTCCTGAAACTGTAGGATGAGGCTTTTATTATTGGGCAGTTTTTATTGAGATACTAACTTCCTATGCAATTCATGCATTTAAATTACACAATCCAATATTTTAAATACACTCAGTTATGCAATGATGACTACAATCTAGTTATAGAACATTTTAATCTTCCGTAAGACTCCTGTGGCCATTATCAGTCACGCCCCTTGTTCTCTCCCTGCTTCCCAGCACGAGGCAAGCACACGTCTATTTGCCGTCTCTAGAATTTGCCAATGCAAAATGTCCACCAGTTCATGGGCTCTGGTGATGGGCTCCTGTGGGAGAAGTTCTCATCATCTCTTCTCTGCTTTATCTTTTGGGCCTAAAAGTGATCCCAATGTAACTAAACCTGTAAGGGGACACTTTCTCAGTGGTGACTAGAACTGATTAACTTGAGTGTCAAAGTCTCAGAAAATGAGTGGAGATGACTAGGAGTTATGAGAAGACTTAGATTTGGTTACTTACATATGGTTTGTTCTTTTCTCAGTTACAACTTTGTGTTCCCAGTCAGTCCAGGTCGGGTCACCCCTGCTTGGCTTAAAGCCAATGCTCCCCAACTGTAAGAGGGGCAAGCCTTGAAGTATCTGTGGAGGAAATCAGGTGGCAGTGATCTCAGCTGTATGGAAGGGCCCAGTTCTTTGTTATGTGGCACTCTGGGTGACACCCCGTCCGACTAATGAGAAGAAACAGGTCATGGTCATTTGCAGTAGTGAAAGCAGTGGTGCTTTGAGCTCTCTGGTCTTCCCTAGGGGACAGTTTCTCCCAGACTTTTACACCTCAAGGGCAAGAACAATTATTTTTGAGAACATGTGAACACGCCCCTCACCTAACAACATGGCTTGTTTTAGTTTGTCTCATTAACGTGACCCCAGTCTCCTGCCTGGCAGTGAGTAGACCCCTCTTCCTCATGGCGGTGGCTGTGTGGATGCACGCTGTGAACACACGACTGCAGTGTAAACCACTGTGCAGGCATGGACATTTACCCACCTTGTCCTTGAGTGAGCAGGACAAGTTGGGATGCTGAGAGGTGGGCAGGACACTGGTAACCCTGCTCCTTTGAGAGGTTGCCGTGAGTCTCTTTCAAAGACTGACAGTCTTTGAACCAAGCCGTGTGTTATCTTTTTTATTTGTGAGTCTGCATGTTGTCTGACCCTTGTTCATAAAACTTAACAGTTTGGTGTCATCTCATTAGAGTGAGAATGGAGATCACAACACGCCATGCTCAGGAGGTTGTGGGTGTTAAACAAGAGCAGAACGCTTGATCACCTTGGGACAATAGGTATGACTGGGAACACACCAGGGGGCAGTGACTGATGTGCTTTGTCAGTAGAATGCCTTGTTAATAAGGTTGCAGGGTCCTCCCTGGTGGCACAACTGGTTAAAGCGCAGCATTGGGAAGCTGCCTGCATTCACCTTTGAGTGAGTTTGATCCCCAGCCAGGGAGCTGACCCACATGGCTCAGCAGACCTCTCCTGTCTCCCCTGCTGCTCGCCTCAGCAATGTATTTTATCAGTCTGCCTGTTCTGCTCCTCACTCTGGCTCTGATGAATCCCCTCACTACCCCTAGACCTCTGGCCTGTACCCCAGTTCTGTATAAACAATTAAATCATAAAAAAAATAAAAGATTGCAGCCATGTTTGGGAGTCAGGTGTATATCATTGGACTTACTCTCCCTAAAGCCCAAAATCCAGTCTTAAGTTTGACTCACTCTCCTCTATCAGTAAAAAGGCCAGGATCTTGTTTTTGAGTAGCATCGACATGGAGCTCCCTGCATCCTCCAGCCTGCTCCGAAACTCCTGGTTCTTCTTCACTGCAGTGTTGCTGATGTAATAATGGGTGGCTACACTCGGGTTACTAATGGCGTCTTTAGCAGGAAGTGACCTGTGACCTGAATCTCATGTGCTCTTTAAGACAGGATAAGAATTTTCAAAGTGGGGAGGCATAGGAGGTTTCAAAGCAGGAGAGGAACATTTGAACCTGATTTTTCAGAAGACGATTTTAGGAGATTAGAATCCCTGAAATGACGCAAGACCTTTGTGGGAGGAAATAAAGAGGTTTTCCAGGAGGAAGATATGTTGCAGGCATGGGCAATTTTCCCACAGTTGTGCTCTTCTTCATCCAGAGTCCCAGGCATTTCAGTCAGACCCATGAGGACACTAAATACTGTGTTTTTCATCCTCCTTTGAAGGGAGGGGCAGTCATCAGACTAAGTTCTAGAAGGTTCTAGAATGCAAGCAGAAGAGCTGTGAGGCAGCCTGCCCATAGGAAACACGGGCAGATGGTTGGATCATTTCTCATGCCCTCTCTCTTCCTCCCTCCCCTGCTTTCACTTCAGATGCCACCCTGAAGATGAGAAGCCTCCCAGGAAGGTTGAGGTGTGAACTGAAAGCCACCTGCATTATAGGGCTGGCGACACCGGAATGCTGGCCTCTGGCTGTGTGAGAGCTGTCCACTTCTCTCCAGTTATGTCACGATGACTTGGGGGGTTATGGTTTTCTGCTCCAGACCTAATTCTAAGAAATGAAAATAAAAGTAGCTGTAATAAAGTTAAAATGGACATCAATGAATAACTATAAGCCAGAGACATTCTACGGAGGTGGAAAGGGGAACAGGATCAAAACGGGGGTGGGAAGAGCCCACGGGACTATGTTGATGGTACACCATAGTGGTGAAGTGGTGGTGGGAAGTCCACAGGGTTTACAACTGAGATGAAAAACATACAAAATGAAGAAAGATCTAAAAAATATAAGATAAAAAAACATAAAAAAAAAGAGAAACGAATGGACCCTTTGAATCGAAGTGGGTCTCCTTTCTTCCACAGCACTTTCAAAAGTCACACTACCTCAGCCAAAGGGCAGCACAAGGCACAGGGACTTTCCACACACCGTGGCACTGGTTGACGGGCTCCTGTGGCCCCAATCATGAGTCCAGCTCAAAGCTACCATTTCAACCTTTTTTTTTTTATTTTTTTTAAATTTATTCATACAGAACTGGGGTACAGGCCAGAGATGCGGAGGGTGAGAGGATTCACCAGAGACAGAGTGGGGAGCAGAACAGGCAGATCTACGAAGTACACTGCTGAGGGGAGCAGCGGGCAGGCCAGGAGAGGTCTGTCACGCCATGTGGTCACCTCCGGGGCAGGCGGGGATCGAACTCATGCGGAAGTGGTTTAAGCTTCTTTGTGCTGTGCTTTAACCCGCTGCGCCATCAGGGAGGGCACCCATTTCAACCTTTTATGCCTTCATCATCCATCTGAGTGGCAGAGGAAAAATACATCTTCCAATATGAAAGGGATTCCTTTGGTGTCATACCACAAAGCTGCTTTGGGTACGGCCCATGACTACGGGTCCTGTGGCTGGTGCTGCCCTGTGTGGTCACCATACTGGCTTGTTCACTGAGTCACACCTGTGGTCAAAGGGGGGAGGCAGTACACGACCAGCTCCAGGGTGTTTGAGGTCCCAAGTCAGCCCAGGGCTTCTGGAGCTGGGGTCACCAGTGTCCACTGGGTGGCTGCTTGCAGGGCAAAGAGTCTCCGGGCAGCTGCTGGCAGTGGCTCCCCAGCCTCCCCATTTCTTTTCTTTTTTAATCTAATTGGCTTAGGACATAGGCCCATGTTTGTTGAGGCTAAGATTGAAAATTAAAAATATCTTTCCCCCTTATTTCTCCACAGACGCTGGAGACCAGGAGGCCCTCCTCGGTCCCACCTAGCTACCTGTGATAGTGGCTACCTCCAGAGTTTTAATTTTTGTGATCATTACACAGCAAATAATCCTTTATGCACCTTAGTTAAATTTTACTATCATTTCTAATATTTAAAAATATAATAGTTTATTTTTACATAATTTTGTGCCTTTTCCATCTCAGTTGTAATCCCCATGGGCTTCCCATCACCAAATCACGCATGTGCCATCACCATAGTCCAGTGTACTCCTGCCCCCATGTTTTTGATCCTATTTCCCACTCCACCCCCATAAAATGTCTTTGGTATATAGTTTTTCATTATTGTTAGTATTTTTCCCCTGGACCTGTATGCTCCTGCTATGAGTGAAACCATCTGGTATTTTTCTTTTTCTTTCTGGTTTATTTCACTTAGTGTGATCCCTTCCAGCTCCATCCATGTTGCTGCAAAAGGCATGCATTCATCTTTTTGGTTGCTGAGTAATATTCCATTGCATATATATACCACATCTTTTTAATCTAGTCATCTACTTTTGGGCATTTAGGTTGATTCCATGTTTTCCAATTGTAAATAATGCTATTTCTAATAATTTTTTTAGAGAGAAAGAAAGGCCTTGGAAAGGAAGTTGCAAAGGGCAGTCAACTCTAGACCAGTTCTTAGGAGACATGGCTTCCTTGTTGACTATTTCACAAGAAAGATGGGTGGGCAGCCCATAAGCTTCCCCATGTGGCTCCCCCAGCTCTGTGTCCATAGCAGCCACCCACTGCTACCACATATAGGGTGCTCGACCAGGCACAGGAGTGCTGTGCAGAGGCTGTGTTCTCCCGCCATGGAATGAATGACACTGTCTGCTTTCCTCATCTGCTTCTGCCATCCAGACCTTCACCTCACTAGCACAACCACTCACCAAAGGTCAAGGAAATGGAATCTGTTGTTCTGCTACTTGTTCTGTGGCCAGTGCCCTCTCTGAGTGAAGGGCTTCACCCAAGTTCACTCATAAGCCCCAGAACATCATGAAGTGCTCACTGTTCCAAAGAATGCAATTTTTTTTAATCCAATCAAGACTTTTCAAATTTACCTATGTGTTGAGGCTCTTCACAGCACATTTGAGAGGCTGTTTGCAACGTGCCACCACTGGGGCTTCCCTGTGGCCATGAGACACCGACACTGGATAGAAGCTGACTCTCACAGGGAGGGTTCCTATTCTACCCTCCAGGCTGGGTAGGGCTGTGGGGAGACGAGCTGAGCACTGTGGGCCTGTGGTTGTAGATTCTGCCTTGGAGATCTGTGTGAGCCTGGGCCAAGTTATTTCCCTTCTGAGCCTCACTTTCCCCCTTTGCAGAAAGGGGATGACAACCATATTTGTCTCCTGGGTTTCCTTTGTTGATGATGAGATGAGATAGGCTGTGCCCATGTATCTGGTGAGGACCCAAAGGACAGTCCTGTCACCTTTGCACAGCCAGGTGAGGCTTTCATATTGTGACTTCACAGGACTCACTGGGCCCTGCATTGCCATCTTAGGGGGTTAAACCATGGCACTGTACAAGGCAGTGAGCTGACAGCCCACCCTCCCCCCAGCACTAGTAAGCTTTGTGCTGACTTGATTCTAATTAGTTTCTGATGTTCCACTTACAGGGAAAGTTAGCCAAAGCTCCAGTTCTGGTTCTGCTTCTGAAATCTGTTCTAGAAGATTAATTCACATAGGATGTCTCCACCTGCACACACAGGCCCCTGATCCCATCTCAGTGCCTTTGTTCACTTACTTCTTACCTCAAGGTCTTGGCTCTCACCCTGTGTGTCCTTCCCAGGGCATGTCAGGCTTTTGGCAGGACCTATCACATTTCAGGGCCACTCTGTGGCTTCGGTTCCAGCCTGCGATGATCTCAGAGCCTCCACAGCAGCCGAGATTGTTGTACGCAAGAACACACCAATCATACACACATACTCTCACTCAGCACTCACATACTAGCACATGCATACATAAAATCTTGCACACTCACACGCACACCCTCACATGGCTGCACACACCCACTCTTCCTGCACACATGTATGTGTCTGGAGATTTACAGAAGCACTTTGCATGGGATCATACCTCTCCAGTAATGTGGAAGCAAGTAGTGACCAAGGACAATCATTGATAGAGATTTATGACATAACTTGACATTTCATATGCCTATTTCTTCTTATATCTTCTAGGAAAAGACCTTTCCTTCCTTTAGAAAAGAAATAATAACAGATAAAAGTGAGAAAAAGCAAAAGTTCTGAATTTCCTACTCGGAATTACAAGGTTGTTTTTCAGCAACACACTCTATTTTATAAAGCCCTAATTGTGTGTGAATGAGGTGATTTTCCAAATGTTTTATCAAATAATAATATGGAGTTTGAACTGTAGTTTTGAACCCAGTTGAGTTGAGCTTGCCTGGAGGAGGAATTTGAGTGTCTTAGGGCAGAGGGTGAGGAGGGTGCATGCTGGTAAAAATTAACACAATGTTTATTTTTAAGAGAAAACCACATCTGCTTGAGTGACCCGAAGTATGCAAGTGGAGGAGGTGGAGGGAGCTAGTTGTGCTGTTTGTTTGCTAGCCAGCTGGTGTATGCCCGAGAGAGGGAAGCTGGGGTCTGAAGAATGAGCCCTTTTGCGCGGGCCTTTCCGGAAGTGAGCCTGCACTTCCGGAGTAGCTCCCTTGTGTTGGGTAAGCCGTGGTTTATAAACCACACCGATGTTCCTTCTCATAGTGTTGTTGTACATGGAGTAAGGATTTGGGAATTGTTTTTCTTGTTTGTTCACAGAACAGATGATGCTTGGAACAGATCGCTCCAAGTTGGTCTCCTCAAGATGCCCCATTCTTGTAGGCAGGTAATTTGAGTTGAGAGCAATGAAGGTCCTGACAAGAAGCTCTTGCCTTTTCCTTAATAGAAGAAATAATTGCCCGGTTCCCTTTACTACTGGAAAAATGAAGATTAAGTTTGTAGAAATGGTCTGAGCAACCCAACTTTACTTTCAGAGTAAATATGAAATCATCCTCTCCTCACCCGTGACACCCCCTCCTCTCTCCTCTCTCCTCATTCTTTAGTTAAGTATTTAAACCTTGTTTAGTATTTAATACTAGTTTTAGTGTTTAACACTAGGTTTAGTATTTAAACCGTGTTCTCTGTAACTGAAATTAGGATCCATGTGATCAGCATATCGCATGCTTGCACATTATTAAATCTTTTTAATCTGCCAACACTTCTGATGCTGTTTTGATTATTTGCAGCCGGACAAGAACCTCAAGGGCGGGGAATTTTCCCCTGACCTCTGACGGAACACTCCAGCACCATCAACAGAGTAGAGGACAAAGCAATGAAGCAAGTGTATTAGAAACAGCCTTTGGTCTTAACTCTGCCACCGTGTGTACCTGGGCCTCAGTTTCCCTCTCTGTAAAATTAAAATGAAAGACTAAAGAGTTAATTTTATCAGTAGCTTTTTGAAACTTTTTATTTCTAATCAGTGGAGTTCCTTAAAATTGAAGCATACTCACACGCAAAAGTGTGTGTGTATACATATATTAAGCCTCTATGTATATAGTGCTGCTGGAAATGTGGACTGTACTTGGGTTCAACCTATTTGGCTCCCTTTCCCCTGAGATGGTCTGTGAAGACTCAGGAGAATTGGGGACCCTTGGAAATAGCTTGTAACTATCTATCTCTGTAGATTTCTCGTTCTGTGCCACATCATCTCCTGTTGACAGTTACTCTGCATGGAGGGGCAAGACCAGTATTTTTCTCTCCACTTTATCAGTGAGAAGAGGGAGGTCAGAGACAGGAATGGCTTTCTCATTTTGTACACAGCTATGTAGCAGATTTTTCAGTTGCACCAATGATCTTCTAACTCCTAGATTCCTTGTCAAGTCTTAAGATTCTAAAATGTAGTATGTGTCTTTGAAACAGGGAAAGATCTCTACCTAAGATAAGACAATAAACACCCTGCCATCTCTGTGGGTGGAAGGAGATCACAGCAAACCTGGGTTCATTAAGGTGAGATAAAAAGCCCAAGTGGACTGTTATAAAAATGGCTTCAAAGGATAGACACAGGTTAGCTATGGACCACACATGTGAATATAGCTATGCTAAATTTGAATACCAGAAATGTCACCCTTTTCTATATATTCATGGTCTTGCCTTCAACTTTCTCCAAGATTCTTCTCCTTCCTCTTTTTCACTTCATTTTCTTTGAGGCCTCAGGAATACCATCCTGGGATTCTCTGTCCTCTTCAGACTCCACAGTGGTCACTTTTTGCAGTTTCTGTGACTCACCGTCCCCAAAAGTCTCTATTCATTTTGCACTTTAAATATGTTGTCTTACTCATTTGTCTACTGAGATCCTGACTGAGTTGAGAGTTATAGCAACCTTGTCTCAGTTCTTTTGCCAAAGCTGTGGTGTTTGAGTTGTCACATCAGCAGTGACACTATTGCTGCAGTTCTGTCTTTACAGCTTGAGTGTCACAGGGAATGTTTATGTGGGGTTTCATGGCAGCAATCAGGGAGCACTTAAGCTGAATGTCCAGGGCCCTCTGGAAGGTGGCTGCTTATCTAGGCAGCAGGGCAATACTGGGTCAACTTTTTACCCAAGGTTTTTGTCCAGTACAGTTTTGAATAATAGAGAGTTCATCATGTGGTGACTGGTTGAATTTCAACACTCAGCTGGTTTGTTGCCTTGGTTTCACTTCTCTGCCATGGAAGCATCTGTGCACGCCCACTCTCAGACCTGTATCTCCACCGGTAGGGTAAATGGAATTGTCAAGATTTTCCACACTCCCATTTCTTGTTCTTATGGGGATGCTTGATGGTGGCAGCTGAAGTAAGTTGTTGGCATGTGTAAGTGGGCACACCTGGGCGGAGAGCCTGGGCATAAAAGGGCAGTGTCACAGTGATGCCAGGAGCAGCACGTAAGCAGAAGCAGAAAGAGAAGAGAACAAAGGCCATGAGACAATGCAAGGGAACCCAGAAAGAGTGAAGATTTGTCAGGGGCTGGGAGACTTGGCACCCTCCCAGCCCCGGGCACCCCTGTGTGCTGTGTAACTGGTTGCCTTATTACAAATGATGTAAAAAACTCAACAAAATCCTGAACAAGCTACCAAGGGCTCAGAACTCCTCCTTTAACCCTCTGCCGGGATCATAAAAAAGCTGCTCTGTGGCCGGCTGGTGCTGCACCCAAGTCCTCTTACTTGAATTTTACATGCACTTACCCAACCTAACATCCTTACATGACCTTGCATGTCTCAAGGTCAACTTCACAAGCCTAATGCAACAAAAAGTGAATTTGTGTATCTCTCACCTCTTTCCCACAGCCAACCGGAACCTCTTCCAAAGTGACTAGTGAATTGGCATCAACTGCCCAAGTGCATCAGCCTGAAAGTTGCCAAATTTTCCTTCAAAATATTTCTTGGATCTACCCACATCTGCCTCCATTGTTCTCCCATATTGTTTCCTATCAAGCCTCTGAAATAAGCACCACCTCTTCTCTCTTGGCATCTACCTATGTCTTCCGATTTTTATTTACAAAGCAATCAAGTAAGCTTTCAAAAGACAAGTGTCATTCTACCCCTCTTTGGCTTTAACATTTTCTGGTGAACTTCTAGGGAAAAACCCCAAGTCCTCAAGATGCTTACAGATCCCCACCTAACTGCAGCTTCATCTCACACCTACCCCAGGCTTCTCTAGGCCTTCCAAGCACACTGGCAGAGCTATGTGATCTCTTCATTGTAGTAAAGAACTTCAGAGGTGGGGGTCACCAGCACAGACGCCCCTTCACATTCACACATAAAGCGCATGGCAGAGGTGGCTTCATGGCTAGAAAGACTGGCCTGTTACAGGGTATCTGAAATCTAGTTCTTACTTGTTACCTTACCTTTCTGTTATTAACTTAACCTGGTCCTTGTTATCTTACATTTCTATTAGAGTATTAAGCTGGTCCTTCTTTGTTTTGAAAACAAAAACCTTTGCCAGCCAACCTCCTGCTTCCCAGCACCTGGGCTTGGTGATTAACCCCATAAAACAGGACTTGCTCTAGGGCTGAGAGTGTGGCTCCTGACAATTGTTTCCCTTCTTCCATTGTGTCACTATAGGGTAAATGAAGTATGAAAATCAGACTTTTTTTCTGCCTTCCCAGTGGTAATGTGAGGGCATGAGGCATATAAGATGATGAATATGAATACCTGGGCCCCAAGAACACACGAGTGTGCATATGTAGGTGCTCACACCTGCACTGAGAGGCCAGGGATAAAATGGCGGCCTCACCCCGAGACTATGACTACGGTCTACAGGAGGACTACTCGGGTGGAAGACCACGAGGCAGAGAAAGAGCACAAAGGCTGGGAGTCTCGGTGGCCTGCCAGCCTCCTAGCTCTGTTACCTTACCTTCCTATTATTAAGTTAACCTGGTCCTTGTTTGTTTTGAAAATAGAAAACCTTGGCCAGCCAACATCCTGCTTCCCAGATCTGTGCTTGCCACCTTGTATGGCAGCCTCCCTACTGGGTGTGCTTGTGCACCTGGTTCCTTGAAAGCATTAAAGGCTGGTAAAAGTCCACCGAGGGCTCTGAGACTCTGTCTACCTGAATTGACAGTGAGCCTGTCCTGTGCACGCTTGTGTGACAGCCATGTGCAAAAAAAAAAAAAAAATGTGCTCACTGACCACGGTCATCCAGCTAGCAGTGGTGGGATGGGAACTCAGAATATTTTATTTTTCCTCCCTCCTAGAGAACTACTTGGTAAGATTACAAGGTTTAGTTTTTCTCTAGCTAGATATGTTGTGTTACTAACTCAAGTTCCTGAAAAGCACCTCTCTAATGCTTCTGGATGCCGTGCTCTTGGGTCATCTCATCTCTCTGACTGCCCTTTCATTTCAAGGAACATTACTGTGTTTCTTGCTTTAATCTTTGGGCTGCTTTCTAAATTCCTTTCATCGTATCTATAAAGCCAGGCAGGAACTCTTAACAAATTTGGCACATCAAGGGCCATGGGGGTTTCTTCACTATTGTGATGCCTGGATGGGGCTCCTTGTTCTCCTGAATGACCCAAGTGGCAGTAAAGATTCTTTTGTGTTTCGATCCTCTGAGGTAAGTGATGCTGTCTCCACCACTTAATCTAAACTTACTCTCTGGTGGGTTGAGCAGAGCCCATTCAGCTCATCAAGGGATGATAGGACTTTACTGGATGGCACATCCTCCGGAGAACCACCAGTTAGGGAAAAGAACAGTAAAAGATTAGGTAAATTGGGAAAATGGGGGGCTTCTTTACCTCTTATGTCCGGGGATGCTCAGACCATCAGGTGTACAACATAGGGTGGACTCTCTAATGTTTTGAATTTTTCTTTCACCTAGAGACATAAATTGGGTGTGAAAATCCTTAGTCAGTTGGCTACAGGTTTGTGAACCCTTTCCTCTGATATGGGAAACCAGGCAGCAAAGTTCCTCCCTGACGGAAAACTACACTGTGTTTTAACACATTGGAAGTTTCACCTACTCTTCATTCACTGAAACACAGTTGGCCTTTTTCTGTAATGCTCCATGGCCAGAGTATCAATTAGAAGATTAGGAAGTATAGCCTATGAATTGGACCTTAAATTACAATACCACTTTGCAAGTGGACTTATTTTGCCAATGACAAAAGTGGGTTGAAATTCTATTATGTTCAAATATTTATGGCTTCATACCAAAATGAAGCCTGCAATAGCAGTGTAAATGTCCAGTGGAGTGCCCACCTTGTGGGAAGATGTATCTTCTTGTTCTCATAGTCCTGATGAAGAGACTGTTGATCTTATTTCACCTTCTTGCCGGAAGAGGAGTAGGACCCTGCCTCCTGCTTTCTCCTGCAACTCCCTTTGTTCCAGCTCCCTTTCTGCTCTTGTCCCTACGGTGGGTGGCTCCTTTAACACCCTCCCCTCTTCTCCCCTCATTACCTGATCCTCCACCTTCACCTGGTCCTCATCTGTAACCACTGGTTTTAAGCCCCACTGCTTCACTACTCACAGCAGAACTGAATGCCAACAAACTCACCCCACCTGTCTCCGTGTAATCTATCTGCTAAGGCGCATCCCCAGTGGGGAAGGGGGATTGGTGAACTTCCATATCCCCTTTCCACTTCTGACCTGTACAACTGGAAGTCTCATGCCAAAGGTCTTCAGTAAGATCTGGATAAATTTATGGGCATGAAAGACATTTCTCAGACTCACCTATATGGGGAGATACAAACCCTCCTCATGACCTTCATTGTAAGGGAAGAGTCTTCTGCAGTCCTAGCAAAGGCTGGAGGAGGTATGTTAATGGTGCACCCCAGGTGACCCCCCATTTGTGGCCCTGCTGTATTGTGGTCCCAGTGAGTGATCCTCAATGGGACCCAAAAATGAGGGTCACCTAACCCTGCTTGAGCATTATTACAGCTTCCTAAGGAAAACAGGCTGGTTAACCAGAGGCCTGTCAAATGGACAAAGGCTAATGGTGTTATCCAGGTGCCTAAGGAGGCTCCCTCTGCTTTCATAAGGAGACTGAGAGAAAATTCTGAAGTATACCCCTCTGTGTATGGGCTCCCCATCAGGAGCCATAGTCTTAAACACCTACTTTATAACTCATAGTACCCCTGACATTAGGCATAAGTTGTAGAAACTGAATATAATCCCCCCCCCCCAACTGGTGGAGGTGGGCCTCCCAGTGCTCCTTAAGTGAGACTTGGCACAGGAGAAGAAGGATTTCAAGCAAGGCTCCCTATTGGCTGTTGCCTTCCAAAGTCGCTCTGGGAGAAGACTGGGATGGGATTATCGTGGAGAACATCATACCCAGACCCTTCAAGTTGGGAGCAACACTGCCATAAGCTAAAAGGAGGGGCATTGGAAGGCAAGTGCCTATGTGTATATTTAGAGTGTGCCCTCCAATTAAAAGGTAGCTCCCAATTTATAGAACAGGTCTCACCTAGGAAGGGAATTAGAGGTTCTGGTATACACAGGAAACAATGAGCCTAGAGAGAGTGGGACAGGCTTGCCCTGTCCCCGCAGGCCTGATGTCCCATGGCACATGATGGGCCAATTCCATAATGATGGGAGGGACCAGAAGGTTCCTCAGTCAGTTCTTATAAATCAGACCTCCATGGTCCCAATGGACTTCTGGATGACCTTGAACTTCAGGGATGAACTCTGATGTTTTAGTCAACACAGGCGCTGCCTATTCTCAAACATACAGAAAGGGCCTTTATCCTCCTGAACTTACTCAATAGCTGGTGTGTCAGGAAAAGAACAACTGAGAGCATTCTTCAGTCTTTAAAATTCCAGTTACAAGGGACATATTTAAAATATTGCTTCCTGTATAGACCAGAACATCTAGTTCCCTTCCTAGGTGAGACCTGTTCTATAAGTTGGGAGCTACCTTTGAATTGGAGGGCACACTCTAAATATACCAATGCAACCTCATGAGGCTTTCCTTGGTACCCACAAATTGAGGGGGTTGTTCTCTCAGGCGAATTTTCTTAGGTTTAACCCTAAAGTTTGGACCAGATACACATGGGAAGGGCCACATACTCCTTGCCCATCCACATTAAACTCAAGCCTTTAGCTCTGAAGCCCCACTTACAGCAATATCCCCTAAGAAAAGAGTGCATGGGGGAACTTGATGAGTTACTGAGAACCTCCTAATTTAAGGCTGAGTTCAATTGCACCACTCTACATGTGATGTGCTAATCTTCACTGTAGAAAAACCCAGTGGAAAGTATAGGGTCCCCTGGGACTTGCAGGTGATTAACACACAGGTGAATGATATCCATCCTGCAGGTCCCTGGGCCCTATACATTTTTAATCACTCATCTGACCAGCACTGTTATCCAGTGCTAGACCTAAAGGTGATTTCTTCTGCATTAACCTATATCTTGAACCCCAGGAATTATTAGCTTTTTAAGGGTGTCTTCCCCAAATTGACTATACAATGCAGTGTTGCTGGACTGTGATCCTTCAGGGGGTTCAAAACCTTCCAGCTCTGGTGAGGTATAAACCTGGGAATTGTGGGAGCTGGTGCTGCCCACTGGTTGTGCCACAATATGTGGATGACCTTTTGTGACCATAACCTACCAAGAGGAATCTGATCTAAATATCACCAAGGTTCTGTATCAGTTACCTGAGAAAGAATAAAAGGTTCCAGGAACAAAGCTGAGATTGCCCAAGAAAGAGTAACATACTCATACTTTCTAGTTGGAAAAGGGAAAAGGAGGCTGCCCACAGATCTAACAGGAGCCATCTGCCAGGTCCTCACTCCCAAACCTTGCAAGCAGTTGTGGAAATTCTTGAGAATGGCCTGGTTCTATTGAATCTGGAATCCGAGCATCAGTCTAAAAACTAAACCTCTATATCAGGCCCTTTAAGGTCAAAACAGCTTCCCCTCCTTTGGGGTGAGAATGATGGTGCCACTTTCAAGTGACTAAAAGTGTGCCCCAATAAGCACACCCATTCTGGGGTTGTCCAACCCTGCTAAATCTCTTGAGCTTCTCATTCATGAGAAATAGGGAGTAACCTTGGGGGTCCTGATCTGGCATCTGGGTCTTATTTCTCCAAGTGCCTAGACCAGCCCACCAAGAACTGGGCCTGCTGCCTGCAGGCTGTGGCACTCACAGCCCTGATCTTACCAGGCAGAAAAACTTACCTATGGTTAGCTTCCTCTCACCTGGGCACTCCACCAGGTAACTTTGCTACTAGGCACCACGGGAATAGACTGGCTCCCAGGGGCTTCATTTGGTCCCAGGCCTTGATCATGAACAATCCTATAACTCTGAAGATATGTAATTCCTTACTTCCCACAGCTCTCTTGCCTGTTGCCTCAGGGGAACTTTCCCATAGCTGTTGGGAAATCCATGGTCAGGTCTGCTCCAGTCAGCTCAGCCTGGAGAGTGAACCTCCAAAAAATGGTTTCACAGATGGGAATAGCTACATGCGAGGTGGAAAGAGGAGGCCGGTGGGATATGCAGTTGTGAATCCAACAGACATCATTAAGCAGGGAACTCTACCTGGCACTTTGGCCCCCAAAATGGTAATTTTGGGTCCATAGGAGAACCTGTGAACTGGAAAAAGGAAAGACCATTAATGTTTATATCAACTCTAAGTAAGCATACATGAGTTTGCACACTCACAAGGCCATTCTGAGGAAAGGGTCTTCTAGAAATTCAGAAGTCCAGCACCCTGACAGTCCTCTTAGGATTCGGGATGATGCGTAGTTTTCCTCAAAGGTTTCTATCATTCTCAGAACATCAGCAAGGAGATTCCACTATTCAGAAGGGGAATCATTTTGCAGACTGGATGACCAGATGGGAGGCCATTTCAGTCCCCCTTTTATAACTTTCCCTTACCTCCTTTAAAGCTTTTTCCCTCTCTCCCCCCCCCCCCATTTGACCAAGACTTGGCTATGCTGGGACCAAACAAGAAACCAGACGTTATCAGGATGGAACATTTCCCATGGTCAGTTATCTGTCCATGGGCTCTGTCAGGGAAGTCTACAGTAGCACTTACCATGGAACACAGACCCTACATAATTTAGCCAGCCATTCCATGGTGAGCCCCAAAAGTGAGCTTCACTGTGGTGCAAGTATGCTAGTCCTACCTCACCTGGACTAGAAAGAATCCCCAAACCATCCTCCCCAACCCCTGCTGTAAGAGCTGTTCAGCAGAGAGTTCTCTCTGCTCTCTCATAAGTACTCTTATGTCAGAGGAGGCCACCAGCAGGCAGACTTCACTATGATGCCCTGAGCATCAGATAACTTGTGATACTTCTTGGTGTTCACAGATACATACTCAAAGTGGGCAGCGGCCTTCTCAGCCCAAACAGAGTTTGCTCAAGAAATTGCCAAAGTTCCCCAGGTTTGACTCCCTTCCTCCTACCAAAGTGATAATAAGCCTGCTTTCATTTTTTTAAGGATTTATTTATTGATGCATACAGAACAGGGGTACAGGCCAGAGGTGCAGGGGTGGTGAGAGGATTCACCAGAGATTGAGTGGGGAGCAGAAAAGGCAGATCGACGAAGTACACTGCTGAAGAGAGCAGTGGGTGACAGGAGCAGTCTGCTGTGCCATGTGGGTCACCTCTGGGGTCGGGGATCGAACTCACACTGAAGCAGCTGCGGCTAGCTTGCAAGGCTGCCTCTTAACCAGTTGCATCACCAGGGAAGGCCAAGCCTGCTTTCATTTGTTAAACTAACCAATGTGTATGTAAGACAATGTCCTTCTAGTGGATCCCACACTCCCAGTGGAGGCTGCAGTCTTGGGGCCAGGTTGAATGAGGAAATAAGACTCTAAAAGTCAAATAAATAGCCAAATTATACCAGAAAACAAATGAAAATTGGTTAAAGATGTTGCCTGTGGCCTTCTTTAGAGTTGGGATGGCTCATAAGGAAAATTCAGACTGAGCCTCTTTGAATTAGTGAACAGGAGGCTCAGCCACCACTAAACAAAACCTCTTTGAGCTCCCAGGAGCTGGAAGCCCTCAAATATGCTGCCTTCCTAGGGGGGTTCACTCAGGCCTTCTAGTACGCCCAGTCCAATGGAGGTTGAGCTCCACCCCTACAGGCCAGCAACTGATATTTATAAAAACTGGGAAAAGGGCAGTCCAAAGGACCAAGTCTTGTGAATGGGAAGAATTATGGTTATCTTCACTCCCACTCTACTCTTAGACTGCAGGAAGTGGAACCTGGATCCACCCTACCCAAGTAAAGCCTGCTGTTATACCCCAAGGACACCTAAGAGTCTGTGTAGTCTGGGTGTTCCTATATCCAACCTGAAAGACAGCAGAAGGATAAGCAATCACATCCTGGGGAAATCTAGGCGGTTGGTGGCTAACTTTTTTCCTAACCTGCTGTATAATCATGTTTTTGCCCTGAAATAAATGTCCTCACCCCTATACTTTTGGAAGCTCCTTTCCCAGCTTAAGGACAACTAGATACCCAGACCTATCTATGCCTCGCTCAGGTGAAATTCCAACCTTCTGTAGTGATGGTTCCCCCTCCAGCAGAAACCAGTCACAGGAGACCTTCATCCTTAGACCCCCTCAAAAAAAAACAAGAACTGGAACACAACAAGGGGAGGGTTTGTGACAAGCCCTGAACTTGACCTTTGTTTTTTACCTTTCCTTTCTGTCACAAAATCAATCTGGTCCTTGTTTATTTTGAAAGCCAAAACCCCTGGCATCCGATATCCAAATTCCCTCATACCCCACCCTGGTGTCAGATCTTAGTGGGAAAGCCTCCATGTTTCACCATTGAGAACAATACTAGTTGTGGGTTTGTCATATGTGGCTTTGTTGTGCTAATATATGTTCCATTTCCTCCAATTTTTCAAGGGCTTTCTTCATAAATGCATTCTGAATCTTATCAAATGCTTTCTCATCAGCTATCGAGAAATCACAGGGCTTTTATCTTCCTTTTTGTTAATATGGTGAGTTACACTGATTGATTTTTGCATGATGAACTATCCTTTCGTGTCTGGTATGAATTTCACTTTGTCGTGATGTATAATCCTTTTAGTGCTTTGTTGGATTCAGTTTGCTAAAATTTTATTGAGGACTTTGCATCTGTGCTCATTAGGAAGATCAGACTTAGTTTTCTTTTTTTGTTGTTGTCTTTGGTCTCTGTGTTAGTGTTACGATGGCATCACAAGATATGTTAAGAAGTACTCCTTTGAAAGTTTGGTAGAACTCACTTGAGAGGCTTGCTTGTGATTGGCCTGTTCAAATTAGCTATTTCTTCCCTGCTCAGTCTTGCATGATTGCATAACTCTGAGAATCTGTCTCTCATCTGGGTGGTTGGATTTGTTAGAATATAAATATTCATAGTAGTTTTTTTATTGTCTTCTGAATTTTCACCCTTTCTGTTGCAACTTCTCTTTCATTTTTTTTTTATTCTGTTTATTGAGTTTTCTCAATTTTTTTTTCTCAGTGAGCCAAGCTAGAGGTTTGTCTATTTTGTTTACATTTCCAGAGATCACTGGTTTCAGTGATCTTTTGGATGCTCATTTTGATTTCTATTTCACTTAT
>NW_004567117.1:3415296-3444583 GCF_000260355.1 Condylura cristata | reverse complement strand
ATATATAAATATATGTATTATATATGTAATATATAATGTACTATATATATATATAAATACTTTATATCACTGTTCATTTTTAAACAATGTTTATTTCCCATCTGCCTCAGGTGTACACCCCATAGAATTTCCTCCCCCAATTCACCCTGCACCACCACAGTCCCCCATGCCCCTCCTTCCATCCATCCCTCTGATCCCTCTCGCTTCCTCATCCCTGCCTGATGTCTCTGGTTTATAATTGTTTGTTTTGTTTTGCATTATTATTTTTCCCTGATGTCTTATTTGGTTCTCCTATATTCCTCCTATAAATGAAACCATCCAATGGTTTTCTTTTTACTTCTGATTTATGTTACTGAGCATAATTTCTTCTAGCTCCACCCATGTTACTGCAAATGGCATTAGTTTATTTTTTCTGATTTCTGAGTAGTATTCCATTATGTAATTATACCACATCTTCTTAATCCAATCATTTATCTGGGGAATTCTTTAAATATGTTCTATGTTCCTTTTTATCTCTCTTTCCCTTCTTTGATACCCATTAATCCTATAGTGCCTCCTTTCATGGTGTCAAACAGTTCATAAAGTATTTTTACCTCATTTCTCTTTGCAACATGGATTGGGATATGCTCTAGTATCCAAAATGCGGGTGGGTGGAGCTTCTCCCCAGAGGGTGTTGATTGCTGGTTTGTTGAGGCTCTCCATGGTCCAGACTGGGATTTTCACTGGTTCCTGAAACACTGTTGTCTGGGATCAAGATCAGGAAAACTTACTGGAGGGTGGCTGAGTATTTCTGATGTTGGTTGTGGCTCTTTGCAGGCTGACCTGGGAAATGAACTTGGTATCTGGGTCTGGGGTTAAGGAGCTTCCTGGAGTGTGATTGAGGGCTGTCAGTGGTGAGTAGTTCCCCGTACAGCTGGGCTTAAAGTGTCTGCCAGCTCCTGAGCTGTCTGGATTCAGGGCTAGGGGAGCTTCCTGGAGGGTGGCTGAGGGTCACTGAGCCCAAGGAGTTAATTGTGCAACATTCGATATCTTCTGTCTCTAGTGGGTTTTGTATGCTTTGCCATTTTACTTCATGTGAACTTGTTGCATAAGCAACATCTGGTTATCACACACACTCACTTTTCTCTATGGGAGGCCAAATGGTCTTGGTCTTAATGTAGCTACCATCTTGCTGTTTGGCACACATGAATAGGTTTAATGAACAAAAATTCCCCCTCTTCTGTGAGGATGTACTGAAGAGGGGGAAATGCTTGTGGACAGCAATAAGCAAAAATTCATTTAAAAAAAATGTGTATTATGTTACAGTCATTGTGAATGGACACTGCAGACAGAGTGCTGAAGGCATGTATGGGCCCTGACTGCTTAGCACTTAAATTTTGCAGGAAAACAATGAAAAACTTGATTCTGAGCTTGTTTTTTGTCATGTGTAACACAGGCTTGACTGACAGAGCTCCGAGTCTCCAAAGCCTATACCTTGGTTCCCGAAGACCTGGGTCCTACTTCTTGCCCTCTTGTGCTTGAAGCATTGCTTTTCCAAGTGACTGTTTAATATTGCATGTGTACTTACTTTGTATAAAGCAATACCCTTTGAAAATACAAGATAGTAATCTGCTTTCTTTATTTTTTTTAAAGTAAATTTATTTGTGGTGTAAGAAAAGTGAATAAATCACAACTGTACAATCTGAAGAGCTTTCACACATCATAATATCCATGTAACTGTCACCTATACCGAGACAAGAATATTTCCAGATCACCTGGGACCCTCTTATGCTTCCTCTCATCACTAATATCCTCCACCAGAATAGTGCTTTTGCAAGTTGTTCTTATGCTAGGATGCCCTAGAATATCTCTAAAATAACTAATATTTTTAGTCTCCTTTAATAGAGCACAACTCCATCTGGGCTTTCAAAAGGCAGCAGTCAGCTGTAATTTAGTAATTTTTTTTCTTCCTTCATGCCCACCATGATTTTAATTTGGGGGGTACATTTTTGTTTTTTCTCTATGCGCATAGGATCCTCTCATCCTCGACTAGACCACCTTCTCCAATATCTTATTTACCTCCGCCTGCATAACTTACATCCTCTCCTGATCTCTCTGGTAACTATCAAAATTATATTCTTTCACTGTGTTCACAATTCATCCCTAATGTGTTTTTCTTGTGTGTCCTTTTGTTTTATATTCCACAATGAGAGAAACCATGTGATATTTACCTTTCTTTTTTGACTAGTTCACTTAACATAATTACCTACCTCGAGGTCCATCCATTCTTGCCCAAATGATACTATTTCGTCTTTTTCACTCCTGTGTAGTGTTTCATTGAGTATATATTCCACACTTTCTTTATTCACTTGTCTAATGAAGGACAATTGCAAATGACTGCAAATATGGACAGTGCTTCTATGTACATAGCATCCATAAATTATTTTATATTATTTGAATAAATACCAAACAGAGGTATTCCTGGCATATAGAATTTCAATTCTTGTTTCTTAAGAAAACTCCATACCATTGTCCACATGGGCCACATCAACCTCCAGTCCCGTCAACAATGCATGCGAGTCCCTTTTTTTATGCCAATATTTGTTGATTACATTGTTTTTTTATATGGATCATACTTACAGAGCTAAGGTAATATTGAGGTTTTGGCTTATATGTCCTTTTTAATAAATGATACTGAACAGTTTCTTATATATCTATGGACTCCATGAATGTCTTTAGAAGTTTATTTATTCATGTTCTTTGCTTGTTATTTGAGTGATTCCTTGTTTTGTTTGGATTGTATAAGAACTTTGTAAATATTGGGTACAGCAGACCTTTCCTTACCCGCCCACTACTCCCCTCAGAAAGAAGTGTACTTTATCAGTCTGCCTGTTCTGCTCCCCACTCTGTCTCTGGTGAATCCTCTCACTGCCCCTGCACCTCTGGCCTGTACCCCAGTTTTGTGAGCATAAATAAATCTTTAAAAAACAAAAAAGAACTTCATAAAATTTGAAAATTAGCTCCTTGCCAAATGTGTGATGTGAAAACATTTTTTCCCATTTTATAGATTACCTTTTTGTTTTACCTTTTTAGTCGATAATATCACACTTGTTTATTTATTTATTTTTTCCTTGCCATTGGGGTTGAGTCCCCAAATATATCTTTGTGGTAGATATCCTGTAGTGTGTCTGTTATGTTTTCTTTCTAGAGTTTTTTGGTTTCAATTCTAATCTACAGATTTTTTACTTATTTTGAATTAATTTTATGAATGGAGTTAAGTTGGATCTTGTTTCAATTTTTTTTTTTTTTTGCTAGTGGCTATCTATGTTTCCCTGTACATTTTATTAAAAAGGCTATTTCTATTCCATTGTGTGGATGTAAATTATATGTAGAATATTAACTGTTCATAGTTGTATGGGTCTACCTGGTTAAGTACCATACTGTTTTAATTACTATTGCTATGTTATGTTTGAAGTCATTAAGTGTGATACTTTCTATTTTCTTTCAGGATTATTTTAGCTATTCATAATCTTTTGTGGTTCCATATATTTTAATTGTTTGTTGTATTTCCTTTAAAAATATTTATTTTTTGATAGATATGGCATTGAGCCTGTAAATTTACTTAGTTTATATGCTATATTTGGCTTGCTAGGATTTTTTTCTTTTTTTGAGTATTTTTGCATCTATGTTCATCAAAGACACTGGTTTTCTTTTCCTGCATTGTCTTTGTTTGGTTTTCATATGACGGTAATGTTGGCCTCTTAGAACATGTTGGGGAATTTTTACTCTCTTGATTTTTTTTTGAAGATTTTGAGTAGGCTAGCATTAGATTTTCTTTGACTTTTTTTTAGTAGACTTCTATGGTCCTGGGCTTTTGTTCTCAGGGTGGGTTTTTAATACTTTTTCAACTCTGGTACTAGTGATTCTAAATAATTTCACTCTAATTCAGTCTTGGGAAATAGAACTCAATATATTCTCACTGAATAGAGACTTTTGCAATAGTTTCTTTTGTTCCTATGTATTTGTGCAGTATTGTTGCAATTTTGTTTTTTTAATTTCTGTTTATTTGGTTTTTTCCTGTTCTTTTCTTCATAAGTGAGTAATGGCCTATGAATTTTATTTATTTTTTCAAATGACCAACTCTGTGTTTCACTGACCTATTGGACTTTGTTTTTCATTTCATTTACTTCTGTTCAAATTTTTATTATTTCTTTCCTTCTGCTGGTTTCTTGATGCTTTAGTTAATCTTTCTCTATTTTTTTCACCTACAGAGTTAGATTGTTTACTTGAGATTTTTCTTGTTTTTAATTTTACATGGGCCTATAATGCTGTATAAAATTTCCACATAGTACTGATTTTAGATCATCCCAAAGTGTCTGGTAGATGCCTCTCCATTTTCATTAGGCTCTAGATACTTTTTGAACTCTTTGAATTCTTCATTGTTCAGAAGCATGTGTTTTGGTTTATTCCAGGATACTTTTTGTGGTTCATTTCTAGCTTTATAGTGTTGTGGACTGTGAATATACTTGATATAATTTCCATTTTCATGTGTTTTCTGAGACATGTTTAATGTCCTGAGACATTTCATGTTTCTGAGACATGATTTATTCTCGAGAGTGTTCCATGTGCAGTGAAAAGTAACATGGAGTCATTTCTTTTGGGATGGAAAGCTTTGTAAGTGTATAATAAATCCATCTGTTCTAATACTTTATTTAATGCCTTTATTTCTTTGTTAATTTTCACTCTAGATAACCTATCCCTTTATGTTACTAGTGTATTGACATCTGTCAATATGTTTAGTTAAATCTGGTAATAGTTATTTTTATGTATCTGGGTGATTCTGTATTAAGTGCATAAATAATAATAATTAGTATATTTTCTTGGTGATTTTTTTCATTTATCATTATATTGTGTCCATCTTTGTCCTTGATCACATTATTCAGTTGAAAGTCTTATATAAGAATGGCATTTCTTCCTTTTCTTTTTGAATTATTAGCATATGTATTTACTCCAACTTTTTATTTTTAGCTTGTCTTTGTCTTTCAGTTTTAAATGGGTCTCTTGTCAACAAAGTATCAATGGCCAAAACAACTACATTGTTAGTCTATATCTTTTTATTGGTGAATTCAGACCATTCACACTTAGGATTGTGAATTATTCATGATCAGCCATTTGTTTTAGATTGTCTTACTTTTCTGTTGTTTCTTTGTGGATGGCTTTTCTTAGCATTTCTAACAATCTCTTTGTTTTTTTAATCTGTGGGGCTCTATATTGGATTTTGGGTAGTGGTAACCATGGAGGTTTTATTTAAAATTCCATGTCTTATGTCCACTATCAGTTTGCATCTGTTCTCTGACATTTAACCATACATGTTCTGTTCATTATTTCCTCCTACTTAATGTTTTGTTAAGTGTTTAATGTTTTAACTCAATATATTTACACTCATACTTCTGGTTTTGTGAAGCTATTATCATTTTGATCAGCATTTTGTGTTTTATTTTTTCTTTGTGTATAGAAAAATCCCTTTCACATTTAAAAAAAAATTAAGATTTATTTATTTTTGCATACAGAACTGGGGTATAGGCCAGAGGTGCAGGGGCGGTGAGAGGATTCACCAGAGACAGAGTGGGGAGCAAAACAGGCCCATTAATGAAGTACACTGCTGAGGGGAGCAGTGGGCGGGTCAGGAGAGGTCTGCCACGCCATGTGGATCACCTCCAGGGCAGGCGGGAATCGAACTCATGCGCAAGTGGCTTCAGCTTCTCAGTGCTGTGCTTTAACCCGCTGCACCACCAGGGAGCACGCCCCTTTCACATTTTTTAAAGGGCAGGTCTGGTGATGGTAAACTCCATTGATTTCTGTATTTGGGGGAAAACCTTTATTTTCACTTTCATATTTGAATTTTTCAAGGTAATCTGTTTGGCTGGAAGTTCTTGTCTTTACGGATTGTGAATACTTCCTGTCACTCTTTTTGTCTCTGGGCTGAAGTCCAGGAAAATGCTAAATTGGGAGCCTTTGAATGTTAATTTTTTTTCTTGCTATTTGATTTTTTTTCTTTTTCTTTGCTTTTTGATAGTTTGACAATTATTTATCCAGATGTAAATCTTTTTTGTATTTAAAAATTTGGGTGTTTTCTCTGCTTACTGAACATAAATATTTCATTTATTCATTATGTTTGTGTAATTCTTAATTATTTCTTTGAATAGATTGCCTTCTTTTATTTTTCTCTCTTCACATTTTGAGATCCCAGTTACTCATACATTTTCTATTCTAATTGAGTCTATTTTCAGAGTTTCTTTATTTTCCCTTGGTCATATTCTCTCTCCTTTTCTAAATGAGTGATTTGTTCCTTTGAATCTTCTACATCTGAAATTCTTTCTTCTGCCTTTTAACTTTATTTAAAGTACTTCCTAAATTCCACTATATTTTATTCAGAGTCTTTTCTCCTTTTGTGATCTTATCATATTTTCAATCTCTTTGTTGAAGAGCCCTCTTTGTTCCTGGATCTCCTTTCTACTATCTTGTACCTGCATATCTACCTTTGGTTAACCATCCATTCATTAACCCTTATAGCATTTCTTATATTGCTGTTTCTTAAGTCTTTTCCTGGTAAATCCTCTATTTCTGTATCCTTTTTACATCTCCTAGGACTTCTGTTCTTCTCATTTTGCTTTTCCATCTTAGGTTCAGATGTTCTAGTTTTCTGGGCATGTATTTTGCCTTACTTGGTGTGTGTGTGTTAAGGTGCTGAGGATTTAGTTTTCTTTGTTTCTTTTGTTAGTGTACTTTGGCATGAGATGTGGAAAGAGGACATCTTGGGGCTTTGAATCTCAGCTTTAGGATTAAAGTGCGTCTCCTCTGCCAGCTCTTCTTTTGTTCCACAGCTAACTGTGTTCTGTATTTAATTTCCCAGTCTATATCCCTGTTGTTCCTTCCTGTTGCTGGTTGTGATCTATGAAGTTTCCCCATCCTACCTTTTTTGGTACTTTGGCAACATACAGTATCCATGAACCGTTTGCTCATTTTCCTAAGGGTTTTGTGGGTTATCTTACAAATCCTTCATTCTGCTATTGGTCTATTTATGAATTCCAACCTGGCTCAGACTGGTATTCTTTGATCACTTCTGGAAGGTGGTAGGATGAAACTTTCAGTGCTGTACCACCACAGAAATCACAGTTCCTTAGGTCTGCATCTGTAAAGTTTCTTCTGCCCAGTTGTGGGTCTTTCTAGGGAAATTCACAACATTCTGACTTGCTCCATTGTGGCTTGGGAGGTTCACCCCCACCAGCGTTACCCAGCTGGTATATCTACTTTCTGAGTCATAATCCCCTTAACTTCTTTCCACTCTTTTCCTTCTGTGGCTACCAACTTTTGTTTTAGATCTCCATGGGGAAGTCCGGGGATTTGTAGACATGGATGTATCATCCTATGAACAAATATTTTTTATAGTTGTTTTTAGAAGAGAGGTCCATCACAATCTCATATTTCTGCCATGTTTGAGTGGAGTCTCTCTGTTTTAAATTAGTCACAGATTTCAACAAACATCACCAACAACTAACATTAGAATGTTTTAATCATCTCCCAGAGAAACACCATACTCTTTAGTAGTCATTTAATTTTCCTGCTTTTCCAATTCCATTTCTATGGACTTTCTTATTCTGGGCATTTCACATAAATAGAATCATGTAACATGTGACTTTTAATATCTGGCTTCTTTTACTGCACCATGTTTTTGTGGTTCATCAATTTTGTAGCCTTTTCAGTGGTTCATTCTTTTTAATGGTTGACTACTATTTTACTATGTAAATATGCAATATACTTTGCTTATGCACTCATCAGTGGATGGATATTTGGATTGTTCCCATATTGGGGATATTATGAATAAAGCTGCGAAATTAGCACTCATGTACAAGTTTCTGATGATCATATATTTTCAATTCTCCTGGGTAAAGATCTAAGAATAGAATTATTGAATCATATCATAATTTATATTTAACATTTTGAGGAACTGCAAAGCATGTCTAATGCTAGACACTTAAAAATTTTTCAAAATTAGTCACATTATTTTATTGTCTTACCAGCACATAAAGTTTCTAATTTTTCCATATCTTCACAATTATATATTATTATTTGAGTTTTCTACTTTGACCATCCTCATGAATGGGAAGACATATATTATTGTGGTTTTTACTTGCAACTACTTAAGAGATAATAATTCAAAACAATTTTTCATGTGTTAATTGATGGCACCTTTCACATGATGCATAGAAAAAAATCTATTCAGATATCCTAGGTTTTAGTGAATTTTCTTTTAATTTTTGAGTTTTAATAATTCTCTCTTTTTTTGGAAAATAGAACTTTATAAGATATAATTTGTATTTCCCACCCCATTTTTGAGTTTTTTTTTCTACATTTTTGATTAGGTCTTTTGAAGTACAAATGTTTTTTGATTTGATGAAATTAATTTTAATTTTGTGTGTGTGTGCTTTTGGTGTCACTTCTAAGAAATCATGGCCTGATTTAGGGACACTAACTTTTATTTTTATATTTTCTTCTGGGGTTTTTATATTTTAGCTATTGAACTTGGATCTGTAGTCTATTTTGAGTAAATTTTTGTATGTGGCATGAAGTAGGGGGAATAAATTTTTTTGGTATATGGATAATCAATTATCTCATGGCTTTTGTAAAGGTTACAATTTTCAAATTGACTTGCCTTGGCACCATTGCCAAAAATCAAATAGACATAAATGTAAAACCTTCAGTTCTATTTCATTGATTTTCATGTCTATCAATGTGCCAACTGTCTTGATTACAGTAGCTTTGGAATAAATTTTGAAATCAGAATTTTTTTTCGAGATGATTTGACTAATCTGAATTCTTTGTACTTTCATATAAATTTTAGGATTAGTTTGTCAATTTTGGCCAAAAAAAAAATGACAACTTATAATTTACTTTGATGAGTACTATCATCTGAATAGTTCCAATCCATGAACATGGGATGTCATTCCACTTATTTCAGTCTTCTTTAATTTCTTGCAATACTATTATGCAATTTTTGGTGTACACATCATGCATGCCTCTTGTATTCATTCCTAGTTATATTATCCTTTCTTCTTAAGTATCTTCCTCAGGTTTCAGGCTTTTCTTTAAAGTGTCTAGTATTACAAATTTAACCCAAACTCTCTCTGATAGTACATGAACTTCTTTTTCTCATGCATGGTCTCTTGGCTATGAGGGTATGTGTTTTGTAAACATGCCAACTCCATTAACCACTGTGCAAACACAATTTATACATCTTGTATAATTTATCCAAATTGCCCTCCAGAACACTTATTTAAATAACCTTTGTGGCTTCAAGGCTTTAATATCCTCCTCTTCTCTGTTTAAACAGGATACTTTGCTCAGTCCATGATTCTCCTGGTCACAAGGTCAATAAGTGAAAATAGCTTCTAATCTAATAGGTAACTGAAAAGTTCTACCTAGACTTACTATATCAGCTTGCCATTATAAAAGGCTGGATGCTTAATTTAGTGGACAAGATGGCAAGTGATAAAAATGAATATGAAGTTCAGTCCCCACTTTGCTTCTGCCTTATTGGTGAACATGTTTGTTCATTTGATAATCTACTTGCCAGTACTGTAATATGGTGAGCATGAAGTGATATATAGCTGCACTAAAATCCAACATGAAGAAATGCAGCAATTGTATGCCAGAGAATTTTATCAAAATGTAGTAATTGAGTTTACATCTTATGAAAATTTTAAGTTATCCTATAGTATAAATAAATGCACTCTTACTTATTCCCTTATAAACTGCTAGTTTATTCAATGTATTTTTTTAAAGATTTACTTATTTATGCATACAGAACTGGGGTATAGGCCAGAGGTGCAGAGGTAATGAGAAGATTCACTAGAGACAGAGTGGGGAGCAGAACAAGCTAACTGATGAAGTACACTGCTGAAGGAGCAGCAGGTGGGTCAAGAGAAGTCTGCCGCACCATGTGGATCACCTCTGGGGTAGGGATCGAACTCACACTGTGCCACCAGGGAGGACCTTGTTCAATGTATTTTTAATGAGAATTGTGCACTAATATTTTGTGCCAAGTAGTGAGAATGACAGGGAGATAACTAAGACAGTATTTTTCCTCAAGGGAGGCAGAATCTAATCAAAGAAACTGACATGCACACAACTGGAATGTGTGAGAGAAAATACAAACTAAGTGTAAAGGATGAACGATTTATTTATGTTGATATGACAAAAAAAAGTCTTCACGGAAGTATAAGCATATCAACTGCATCTCTAAGGCCAAAATAGATGGATTTAAACATGTAAAACTGAGACTAGGAGTTAAGAAGTGCACATTCAACATTAGGAGTCAGTGACGTAGCACGAGGTTTTCCTGTGTGTTGAGGGAATATGGGACTACCCCTGTATTACTGTAGCATAGAGTGAGCGATAACACAGGAAAAAATGCCTAGTTGCTTTCCCAAAAACATTCTACAGTAAGTTCACTCCCAAATACACACCCAGGATTTCTATGTAGTTGTTATAATCTCTTCCAAGTTGAAATCATGAAGTAACCCAACCTGAAATCTTCCTGAAGCCCAAGCATGTAGTCTTAAAGGCAGTATTAGTTTCTTCACAAATTATACAAGTTCCTATTTATCTTTGTTCCATTAAGTGTTATCTATTCATAATCTGGATGTCTATTAATGTCATTATGATAATGAAAATCATCATTCTTGAGGCTGTCTTAACAAGCTGAAATGAATAAAAGTCTCCAGTTTCCTCTAGTCTACAACCTTACAATGTAGAAAAAGAGAATTAGGATGGCAATGTTTTTATACCTAGCTTGAAAGGATACAACATCATCATCTCAAAGCCATAAAGATGATCTTTAGACAATACTCATTAGAATATAGAAAATAGTGAAAATTATGTGACTGTTCACTTAGTAGCTTAGTGGTAGTCTAATTTGACACAGACATTGCGTAAACAATAGAACAACTGTTTTGTGATTCAGAAACATGGCCTAATTATTTACACACTCCCACACACACACATTCATTCACAAAACACTTCAAGGTGAGAATGGTGTGTAATTCTATGGTCCAGTATAGCTAGCATGAGCTAAATTGTACTATAATAGATACTAAACCTTGGGTCTTGTTACATTCATGATTGCAATTGATCTTCACAACACTCCTGTCTAGATATCTCCCACTACACTAAATTAAACCCATCCCAGGTGTTTTGTAATGGATATAGATAGATAGATAGATAGATAGATAGATAGATAGATAGATAGATAGATAGATAGATATAGATATATATATATATGTATATATATATATACCATATGTAGTATGACCTGCTGACCTCTATTCCTAACCCTAATGGTGTCAACTAACTGCCTTCCTCCTACTTCAGGTAGCCTTAGTAGTAGTTCACTCCATTGTCAGAGTCACAAAAACCTGGGAACTATTTTTTTCACAGTCCAGATAGGGAATCCTGGTGTCCTCAAAAATATCACTGTCAGTTGACTTTTCAAATTGGGAGCCAGGATCCAAATAACATATCAGGGAGAGCTAATCAATGAGAAACATGACCAGAAGAATTCTATAGATAATTTGTCATCCTTCTTTCCCTAAATGATGTGGTTTGTAGTGCCATCTATGGTATTCAGTTCACACCTTGGATATAGGATGAATCAAATAATTTCTTTTGTGGCAAAGCTGTGCTCAGCTTGGTTATGCATATTTTTCCATTTCTCTTTCCTTTGTTTCTTCCTTTCCCTTTTCATTTTTGCTTCTCTGGGCTTGCACCCTCTAATAAATCATTGATATTTGTGGGTTTTTTTTTTCCATTAGGCTCTTTTTAAAAAAATAAATTTTATTTATTTATGCATATAGAACTGGGGTACAGGCCAGAGGTGCAGGGGCAGTGAGAGGATTCACCAGAGACAGAGCGGGGTGCAGAACAGGCCAACTGAAGCAGTGCACTGCTGAGGGGAGCAGAAGATGGGTCAGGAGAGGTCTGCTGTGTCATGTAGGTCATGTCTGGGATGGGGATTGAACTCATGCTGAAGTGGGACAGGTATTGAACTCATGCTTTAGCTTCTTAGTGCTGTGCTATAACCCACTGTGCCACCAGGGAGGGCCAGGCTCTGTTTTTAAAGGCAACCTGGGCTAAAACAAGACAGTCATGAGAGCTAAAGCTGCAATGAAAGTTAAAAAATGCACAAGAACTTCCTGTGCATAAGGTCTATTCATTATAGCTATTGTATCTTATTAGTCTAATACCTTCATTCAGCTTCTTGATTAATGACTTAGTCAAGCTCACACAGTAAGTGACAGACATAATTTTTCATATTCATTCATCCTGCCCTTCTAGATAAGTGGAAGACCTATCCTTGGTATCATGTGGAAGGTGAAAGAGCATGATCTGCCTCTTTTGGAGTTGAAAGATATTACTTGTTTCTTAACATTTGCAAAGAAGTCATCTGGAAACTGCTTTTTTTCTGGAGACCTCTACAGATTTGGGCCCATGTTCCAAATTCATCTAAAATAAATAAAAATAAGTGAAGCCTATATATCTGATTATCTCCAATGTAAACATTTCAAACAAAAAAATATTATTGTATTGTATTGTATTTTCACCTGGAATATTCTGAAAATACTTTATTAATTCATTTTTACTGTAAATTCTGACTACATATATATATATATATATATATTACAATGAACAGCTTTCAATTGTTGTTCCCCCCCTTGAAATTCTAATCTATTTCACTGTGCAGAAGGATCAATTTTAGACCTCTCCATGTGTTATTTTTATTATGATATGTGTAAAATGTATATACTGTATTAGGTGGTTTGGGGTTGTAATGTGCATTGAAAGGAACAGGGAAAGTTTCTAAGTTATAGCATCTATCAAGATAGAAATGAATTATCCTCAGGAATTCCATCTTCTCTGGTACATATATTAATGTTTCTAGCTTTCTCTTAGAGTTTTAGGTTTGCCTTGTAAGCTTCAGTATTTCCATCATTCCTAAGTTATTGGGAATGAAAGGACTACTGAAGATTCCATGTCTGAATCCTGGCTTCCTCCCAGTGCTTCCTGCTAACATGGCCTCTCTCCCAGTGTCATACTCTTGGCTATAAAGGAAAACATAACAGCAGACCCTGTGGCAACTACTCTGATATTCGTCTGTTCTTTGCAAAATGAGGTTATGTCTTTCCCCCATCACACATCCTAGCTTACTCTTGCATCAAGGATCAGTTCTGGTATGACTCTGCTGGTCTGGAGAGGCTCTGTAAGAGGTGGGTGGGGATGATCAGACAAAATGACTCCTCACATGCTGAAGTTCAGAGAGTGGATGGCCTCAAAGTAAGAACCTTATAGTGTTTTTTTTCAAAATTTACTGCTTCAGCATATATCAAGCACTTTTACATGAATTCTGGGATCTGGTGGGGGATATATTGAGACTCTACAGAGTGCTGAATGCAAAGTAATATCTAATTATTTGTTGAACATAAGAATGAGACCAGGAGACCCCAAAGCTCTCCAGAGTATACAGACGTCCTTTCTTCCTCTCTATTGCACATGATGCACATGCATCATTTCTCTAGGCCTTGAAGTGGTTGGGGTGGAGGGAAAGGAGTCTGAACTGAGGAATAATGTAATTTTGTGGAATGAGTGAAATGGAACTGTTCCAAGATTTAATATACATCTTCTGTCTCTTTTCATTATTTCTTTTCTCTGCAGAAACAGGAGGTGAACTATTTGTTTATATCATCCTCAAGTGACTATGATCACTAGGTATGAGATAACTTGCAAACCAGCCTAGATTTAGAGCAATTATCTTTTGGGGCTTTGTTTATTTGTCTTAAGAAATACATTATATTAATATAATTATATCCTTTCTGGTACTCAATGACATTATTAACTAAAAGCTGCATTTATTACATTTATTATCTATCTAAAGAGATTAGA
Source organism: Condylura cristata (assembly GCF_000260355.1). NCBI lineage: Eukaryota > Metazoa > Chordata > Mammalia > Eulipotyphla > Talpidae > Condylura > Condylura cristata. The sequence goes on along the minus strand of NW_004567117.1, from coordinate 3,430,609 downwards.
CTGTTTTCCAGTTGCCTTCTTGTTCATATACTATAGTGGTAAAATTGTCATTTCCTGCTATGGCTGAACTTCACCAGGTTTCTGAAAGTAATTAATCTATACTATGTTGTCCTACGAAGTACACAGCTCTTAGAGTTCAAGAGGCTTGATTTCTAGTCCTACTGTTACTTTCTCCACATCTAGTGATCACTGAGCAAGTTGTGAAGAAAATAACATTAGTTTCCTGAGTCATGGTGAGGGTTAAGATGGGCAACACATGTGAATGCTTCACCCTCAAAACTTGAACTATTCTAGTTAATGTAAGTTTCTTGCCCTTGCTCATTTCATACACATAAGGACCGGAGAACATTTAGTAAAACTAAGTGGATGGAGAAGAAAAACACCTTTAAGTATTATATATTTGATTAATAATGTGCATAAAGGGGTGTGTGGAAAATAGATTTTAAGAATGAGTAAGGATATTGAGGCTTTGTATAGCTATGATAGTTTCATTTTTATTTTTTCTAAATTTCTTTATAATACTCTTCTCCCATAATATTTTACTGGGGGACTAGCAAATAAATCAAAAAGTGCTATTGCATATGTACCTCAGATTCATGTTCTAAAAAATTCCTAATGGAAATTATGTTAAGAAGAACCACTGCTCAGTGCTAGTTCTCCTTTCTTTTTTGGGTACTCAGAAGACTACACTTCATGACGACCGATAGTAAATGCAGCCATATGTCTAGATGACTGATTAAATGAGAGCACAAGAGACTTGTGTTTCTTCTAGGCAAAGGCATAAAGGGTGCACCAGCATGAGTCTGCAGTTTCTTTCTGATTCTCATTAGAGTCAAAGATATGCCAGATGGTCAAATCTCTACCACTTTGGATCTCTGGGTGCCCATGCAGAGGAGAGTTTCTTCTGCATCAAGTTGGACATGGATTGTGAATGAGAAATAAACTCACAGTATGATGTCACTGGAATCTCATACTTCATTTGTCATCACAGTCTAGCCTAATATATCTTGACTAGCACAAAAAGCATACTGGCAACAAATAGAAAAAATTAAAACAATTTACAAACAATAGTTTCTTCTCCAAAATCCCTCTCACTTAAATTCACAACTGATTTTTGATGACTGACCTAATTTGTTGAGGTTGATTACTAATTACAGTTTATTTATTCCTTCAATAAATATTTGTATTCACCTTATGTGGTCACAAACAAGCAGCCAACAAGATAATTATGTAAGACCTAAAGTATGAAAGGTGGTGATGATTGCCATGTTAAAAAGCAAAATTCAAGGAAAGAAGGTAGGATGTATTTTAGGGGTACAATTTTAAATAAGGTTATAGGGAATTCCCCACTGAATAGGAATGGGCAGGTGGTATTCTGATACCTGAAGAGAAAGTGATCTTGGCAGAAACAACAGATAGTGAAAATGGCCTGAGGTAGAAGTCTGAATAGTGTGTTCTATAAAGGAGGCCATTTGTAGCTCAAAGGTGAAAGAAAGAGAGAAGTAAGAGATATGAAAGGACTGTGATATGAGGTAAGGGGAGAGAACAACTTGCTTAGGATATGCAAGCAAGATTGACTTTATGTGAGTCCAGGTATGTGTGGGAGACAGAGGAGGGTTTGGGGAGAGAAATGGCATACTCTGGCAATACTGAGTCTAAGAAGGAGGTATGCAAGAGCAGAGAACAACTAGGAAACCATTGTCACAGCCAGGTAGGAAAATATGGGCTTATTCCTGGTGGTGTATCAGCAAAATCAATAATACTAGAACATAGGGAGAGCTGCAGGTACTGATGATATATCAGGTGTAGTGTGTGGGAGTCCATAGTGACCCTCCAAGTTTGACTTGAATAACAATTCTTTAGCTCCTTACCTGTAATCATCACACTCAGACGTCAGCAGAGGCATCAGTAAGAATATACATGGAAAAATGCAAACCCAAACATGTATCCAAAGTCACAAATATGGAAATATGGCAAGTTCACAATTAGAACAAACACCATTTAACCCAAGAACACATGCTTTCAATCACTCCTCTTGACCCTGCTTTAATACTCCTCGTGGAAAGCATTAGAAACAGAAGGGAAGGCAGGACATTTTGATAGAACATAGTAATCAAGAAAAATCTGTGCCAGATGTCTCTCTTCATTCTCTTTCAAAGCACACATGCCACCCAAGTGGCTTCTGAATTATAGAGGATCTAAAGGAGTGTTTCCTTTTGTCATTTGCACAAGGGAAAGGGATCCTTTCCAAACTTTATTTTTGCACATTCTTTTATTATCTACCACTATTTCGGCTTCCAGTATGAGACTCAAAATATCAATGACCTTTCTTGGGGTTGCTATTGGAGAAGAATGTTTCATTGTGTAACTATGGACATCTGTTACTCCAAAGAGTTGTTGATAAATGTCAATGTGCTCTTTTGGCCACCCTGCAAGGAGAGGGCAAGAGCTTAAACTTGTCCTATACACCTTATTTCAACTCTGAAACACATATATATCTACAGAGTGTCTCCAAGAGGCTCTTCAAGAAAAGTCAGTGTTTACTTTTTAATGTTTTATTAAATGCCTATCTAGTACCTCCTTGCATCACTTTAAGATATTTTCCTGGGATTTAGAAAGGCATAATTTCCTTTCATGCAGGACAAATGTTGTTATTGTTTTTTCCAAAAGATGAGCTCATCAGCCTGAGCTCAGGTTGTTTTCTCAAAGAGAATGAAGATCCTAGATATCCACCTCAAATATACTAAACTATTTGGAGTTAAGCCTGAAACATCTTTATTTTGTTATTTATTTTTAATATCTGTATTTTGAACAATCATCCAGATTATTTTGATATGCATTAAATATGCACTAGCTACTAAGTTGGACTAAGGGTGAGAGAATTGAAGTTCTGGCCATGAGAAGCTTCACTATTCACTACATGAACTTGTCTCCTCGAGTCTCTCTTTCTTCAACTATAAAATAATGAAATGGTAAGTTACTCTCTGAGACTCTTTCTAGCTCTAGAATTTTATGAACATTCACATCCTTCTTGGTATGCAGATCAATTCTTTTACTGTTACATCTTGGTTATTCCTTTGAAGGAAGAATCCAACCATTTCATAAACTGATGCCTTCTCCAAGCCAGTGGACCCAACAGAAGGCAACTCTTCCCAACTTTTCTGCTGCCAGATCCTACCCTTCCCAGCAAGGGGTTCAGACCTGTTGGGGCCAGGCTGCCTGCACCCCCACCCCTAGACTTCAGATAAATGCAGTTACTCCCTGGTTCAGAAGTTGGCTAATGGAGGTTGTAATGAGTCACAGCGATCATAGCTGGACTTGGCCTCCAACAGACACACAGTGCTCTTCTGACTTGGGCCTTGAACTAGACTTTCTGAATACCATCTTTCCCCTTAGTCTAAACAAATCTTTTCACTCCTTTTTTCCAAGTTGAAGTCCAGAACCCTTCTCTGACTACATCAGCATCTGGTGTTTTCTTCTTACTCTCAATCTTATTGCCCACTCCATCACCATGTCCCATCTTCTTTCTTGCCCTTTTTCTTTTCTTTTCTTTTTGTAGTTCTTTTTATTTATTATTTTTAAATTCATTTTTACATCATTCTTCATATTGTGACTTTTCCCATCTCGGTTGTATGGTGATGGACCTTTTTCATGGTGATTGTGTGAGTAGATGTGGTGTGGTAGATTTGCAGCTAGAAGACGGGTGTGAATTGCTCCCAGTAGTAGGATATATACCCCTCAGAGTCTCATCAGTTCCATGGGGATGAGATTGTGTGCATAATACAAAGATACAGATTGATAGCAGCTGGAAACTCCCAGTATGTGGTGAGACTCATCCATAGATTGCAAAATTCTGAGTTTAACTATATTAGCTATTAACCTTTTTTTTTTTCTAGGAGGTCTGACAGCAGCTGACATTTCCTGAGTACTTGCTACCTGTCAGGTACTGCGCTAAGTTCTTTCATGCACTGAATCATTCAATCATCACAAGTACTCATCAGATAGCTGTTGCTATTAAAGATGTTAGTATTTTATATTACACAGCTGATAGGTAGGAGGGATGAGGTTGAAGGGTTAAGAAACCTGTCAAAGATCATAATATTGTACATGACAGGAGCACGACAGGGGCAGTGAGAGGATTCACCAGAGACAGAGTGGGGAGCAGAACAGGCCGACTGATGAAGTACACTGCCTAGGGGAGCAGCAGGAGGGTCAGGAGAGGTCTGCTGGACCATGTGGGTCACCTCCGAGGTGGGGATCGAATTCGTGCTGAAGTGACTTAAGCTTCTTAGTGCTGTGCTTTAACCCACTGCACCACCAGGGAAGGCTTCCTTCACCCTTTTAACCCCACAACTATACTATAAATTACCATGATTTACCACTAAATCCAAATTACTTTCTTTCTAAAATAAAATAATAAAAATAATAATAAATAATGATGATGATGATGATGATGATATCCATACATTAATCCATACAGAGTTTCCAAATGCATGTGAGAGTGAAGAATTGAACAAAAAGCTCAGAGAGTTGTTGATACCTGCTTCCCACAGAGTATGTCTGCAAGCTGGCCTCTATCAGCTAATGTCCACCCCACTGCTATGTGTTTTTTTGGTGGGGGGGGGGGTCGCGGAGACTTTGGTCTGGAACGGCCCAGATGGTGGAGTCTCAGATTTTTCATTATTGGCTTTGTGACTAAAAACACTAATAAGCTGCTCAGTTTATTAATCAGCTACTACTTAAATAATAATCAGTTTATTACTCAGATTATTAATCATCTGCCTGGTAAAATTATTGAAAAATAAAATGAACTAGTTCCTGTAAACTGACTTTGTAGATCCAAACTTGCTACACAAACAATATATATTAGTGAACAATTCTGAACCTAGGATGTGCTTTTCATTTTAATTTGTAGTAAATATTTGAATCATTATTTAATTTCACATACTTGCAGAAGGCAAATCTTCAATTTATTAGGACATTACCCATATGTAACATTACATACTCACCTGGACCAAGTAGTAAAGGATGGACAGAGAAAAGATGTAATTGTAGAAACACAAAGATCAAGTCACCACATTCATTTAGAGTTAAAGTTAGAAACATTCCCAGCAACCAATTCATTCGTCCTCACATCCAGTAACTTGTAACATTCTGTAGGTAAGAATTTAAAGGACAGTCAATCTTCTTCATAGAAGTTTGGAAAATATTTATTAAAAAAGCAATGCAGTGTTAACAACTTTTAACATTATGATCCAGTAGCTAATTTCTTTCTTAACCCTGTGACCTCAGAACACTGCCCACAATCATTTTGCTATCCATTCTGTCTGCTCTCTTTCTTTGAATGAATACATGTGATACTATAATTGCTAACTCTGTTAATCAGTAATTCCTAAGACAACAGAAGAAATTTTTTACTAGCAGTAAATTTATAAGAATAAAGCAAGTGAAAATTATTTGTGCAATATCTGAAAAATATGCCTTTCAAAATATTGACTCAACAATTTAGTCATTATGCTGAAGTCTCCTATATAAGGACGTGAATACACTTTCTTTTATAGTGTAAAAACTGTTTTGTAATTTTCATATCACACTTAAAACAATTTCCCATATATTTAGTGTCATCCGTCTTTTAACCAAATTCAAATGGACAAAATTTACATTTAATTGTATTTAACTCTTGGGTCTATTATAAAGTATTGGTAGTAAAATATCTCAGTATTTAGTATGGTGTGTAGTAACACAAATTTAGTTACAAGCAAATGAAATATTTAAATTTTCTACTGTATATTTTAACATATTTTATTGTTATAATAAACTTCAAAAAATATTTTATATGTTGTGCTATATATAAACAAATTTTAAAAATAGACACTTAAAAACTGTCAAGTTAATTTATCATCAAAATAAAAGTAAATATTACATTTAAATTGATGTACATTTACATTAAATTTAAATTAATTACAATTAAATATTTACAGTTATATAAATGACATTCAGAATATGTATAATACTAAGAATTGTTATAGAATAAACAATTAACAATAAACAATAAACTGGATGATTATATAGCTATTTATTGTTAACTAGTTTGTAAGCATGATGAAATCCAGATATTTTTTGGTTTACTGATGTATACACTCAGCACTTTCAGCACAGTCTGGAACACTTAATCATCTTTCTCAGATAAATTAATAGGAAATATTTGATTAATTTCTTTTAAAGTTTTATTTATTTATGCACAGAACTGGGGTACAGGTCAGAGATGCAGGGGTGGTGAGAGGATTCACCAGAGACAGAGTGGGGAGCAGAACAGACAGATCTACAGAAATAGACCACTGAGGGGAACAGAGGGTGGGTCAGGAGAGGTCTATAGCCCCATGCGTGTTAGCTACCTGGACGGAGAGTGAACTCATGCTGCAGTGGCTGTGAAGAACATCATAGCGCTGTGCTTTAACCCATTGAGTCACCAGGGAGGGCCCAGGAAATATTTAACTTAAATATAAAATAGCAGTTGTTTTGTGATTCATGTGAAGGCTAATAATCTTCAGATTTTCAAAACAGAGGCCTTCTTAGGAGACAGTTATAGAGAATATGAATATTTCAAAAATACTTCCTGTGTGGTGCTTCTATTAAAGAGCAATGGGATTGGTTGATTTGAAAAAATGACAGGGATGTTTTCATAGTTAATTTTTTATGTGCATTTCAAAAACACCAATCTTCTTAAATATGTCAATTTTACTTTAAAAAGGGAGGAAAAGTCATCATGTTCTTAAGTCTCAGTGCACTTGAAAGTAAGATACATCTACAGAGATTTGAAATTAATTTTTAAAGAATATTTAGCCAAACTTTTAAGAATTCTCAATTAAAAAAAGAATTCTCAATTAAAGTCTATAATTTAATATATTTTGAAAGTCCATCCAAAGTTAACCAACATTCAACAATAATGCATTCTCATTCCTTTTTTTTCAGAGAAGTTACATTTCTAATGTTATGCACTGACCTTTCAAAATTATACAATTTGCACAGATTTTCCAAGAAATTCATTTAAGCATGAAAATACTTTCAGAGTAATAGAGTTACTTAAAATTATTGGTAAGACAAAGCTAATACGCGTGTATGTGGTTGTCTGCTCTTGTCAATTTCTTTCATTTTCTCTCATCCCAGTGGCACGGGGAACGGGGACTTCATTAGTGAGCAGCTGGCCTGGCTGGACTGGGAATGGACTGACCAGGAATCAATCACCAGCCATTCCTCGACCCAGTAAGGGGTAGGATATCTGCCTCAGTTGCACCACAGTCTCACAGATCTTGGAGTCTGCGATGGAATGTTATGTTATGACTTTCTTTCACATAACAGTGGTGCTTTGTTCTTATTTCTCAGTCTTTGGTCGTTAACTGTTTCCACATAATCGGATAAACTTCATTTTAGGATTTTTATATGACTGAAAGGGCTATCTTTCTCTATTGCTCCCTTCTCACTATGGGAAACACCTACACAATTAAAAGAGAACATTTGAAAGCCCCTTTATTATCTATTGGCTATGAAGTCTCAGATAAGGAATGAACTCAATTTTTAAAGGTAATAAGAAACCATTGTCCTTGGTTCCCTGTAGAGGGCTCCTTGGATCTAAGGGATGGGAACGTCCTTACAGGTGCTACTTCAACAACGATCACAACTTTTTATAACCCATTAACTGCATTCTGGCCCCATAGGATCTCCCCACAGGTAAGGCTGTGGCTGATCTGCCCTGGCTTCCTTCAGTGTGTATTGCAGATGCCATCCTCTGCTCTTCCCTTTTCCACGAGGGGACACGAAGTTTGTCCAAAACTTTCTCTCTCCCTATCTCCCCGGATTGGGATAAAGTTCATGTGTGAAGTTCCTGTCAACACATAGGTCTAACTTTTCCATCTGGAGTCTATCCTTGTGGTTTACAGCCTAGTCAACTATGGCAAATGGATGTTACCCATTATACTCCCTTTCATAGACTGGCCTCTCTACATGTTACTGTTGACACCTTTTCAGGCTTCATTTGGGCCACAGTTCATCCTAGTGAAAAAGCCTCTCATGCCAGCCATCATTTACTTTCTTGTTTTCAGTTATAGGTGGCCCCAAAAAGCTTAAAACTGATAATTGAGCCCCTGCCTTATCTTTCAGTTTCTCTACCTTCCTTCAAGCTTGGGGTGTTACCCATGCTATTGGCATCCCTTAAGCCCTACAGGACAAACCATTATTAAAAGAACTAATGGCATTCTTAAACTCATTTTAGCTAAGCAACAACCTGGTTCTCACCTTTCTTCTCACAGATGGCTCTATAAAGCTCTCTTTACATTAATTCACCTTTAATATACTTTTAGGGATGACTCCTTGGATACGCCCATTCTTCATTATTTCTCTTAACATCTCAACCTGATCCCAAGACAGATCCTTGGTTCTTTATAAAATGCTTTCCTGTCCCCCCTCTGGAAGGCCCAGCTCCGTTAATTACATGGGGAAAAGTGTATAAACCATTTTGTCTCCACAGGAAGTTCAGTAGATTCCAGCATGGGGCTTTAAGCCTGATCATGAGTTGACACAACAGCTGGTTATGATGTTCCCTTCCCTGTCCCTTGTAAAACTTTGTCCCCTGTTCCTATCCTAAACTCTGGATCTTATTCTTCATACCACTGTTGCATGATCAGCTTTTACTAGCCTGTATAATTTCAATAAATGGCACAAGAATTTCTGTTCAAATAGTAGAGTCTTGCCTTGTAACCTACTCCATGACTGTTGTGTTTTTCATCACATTCCCACCAACAAAGAGGCAACAGAGTTCCAGTCACAACATTTACTCTAGTTGATCTGCCAATCATATTTACCAGATGACCCTAAAAAAGTTTAGGTGTTTTTACAATAAATATATGCAAGAAACAGATTAAATATGTAAGAACAGATATTTAAAAAGCGACTAAAACTGTCAGGTTAATTTTGCTCTCATATATGAAACAATAGAATTAAAGGCTATGCTTAAGATACTAGTGAGCTTATCATCTAAAGACAAACCATTTTTATTTTTTATATTTTTAATTCATAGAGTTGTGGTGAGCAGTGGTGAGAACCTTGGCTTTGAGTTCTTGTATATAAGCCTCCATCTCCTCATCTGTGAAAAGATGAGTATAATGTCACCTTCTTCATAAATAAGTTAAAATCACTGCATAAAATAATATGCAGTAAGATGTATAATAGATTTATATTACAATATATGGTAGTCATTTTAATTTATGACTCTTTTAGTTTCTTAGGGCTGCCATAACAAAGTTCCACAGGCTGGGTGACTTAAAACAACAAATCAAAATTCTCACAGTTTTAGAAACTGATAGTCCAATATCAAGGTGTTGGTAGGGTTAGTTCCTTCTGAGGTCCCTTTCTTTGACATGCAGAAAACTGCCTTCTCCTAACATTTCACACAGTTGTTCTACTGTGTATTTTTCTGCCCTAATAGCCTCTTCTAGCACACCAGTCATAAAGGGTAAGGCACACCAGTCATATAGGGTAAGGCCCACTCATATGAATTCACATTACCTTAACTACCTTCTTACAGACCTTGCTTTCAAATATAGTCACATTGTGAGAGATACTGAAGCTTAAGATTTCAAAATGCAAATTTAATAGAGGAGTGCAATACAACCCAGAACAAGGTCAGCAGTAAAGTTACACAGATCAGAGTAACATGACAATAGAAAACTACTGATATAATTCAGTACCCTATTTTACAGATCATGCTGAAACCTGAGAGGTATTTAGTCTAAATACATGTTAATTTATGACTGAACTAAGAATTTAAGCCTTAAAAATCTTGTCCCCTCTGAGAAAATTTGAAAGCATTAAATAATTATTACATTAATGAATGTTTTTGTATTGTGCTTTTTTTTTAAAGATTTATTTATTTGTGCATACAGAACTGGGGTACAGTCCAGAGGCTCAGGGGCGGCGAGAGGCTTCACCAGAGACAGAGTGGGGAGCAGAACAGGCAGATTGACGAAGTACACTGCTGAGGGGAGCAGCGGGAGGGTCAGGAGAGGTCTGCCACGCCATGTGGTCACCTCCGGGGCAGGCGGGGATCAACTCATGCGGAGGTGGCTTTAGATTCTCAGTGCTGTGCTTTAACCAGCTGCACCACCAGGGAGGGCCCTGTATTGTGCGTTTACTAAAATCTACTAAAGATGTTTATTGCTCACAGTTTTTAAAGTACTTTAATTTTTCATTAAAGACTAATTTTATGAAAATTTCTGCTTGCAAAATTTCATCTATTTTTATGTCCAAATGTTCCATTATTTTGTGGGTCAAAGGTCCTGGTATTTTTTGCATGTTTTATAGTGCAAGTAGAAAATTTTGCACTACAAATAAAATAGTATTGACCCCACAAAACCTGTCATCTGCTACAAACTAGTTGTATGATTTGGGCAATTATCTTCTACTTTGTGGGTCTCTCTATTGATCCATAAATTGGGAGGTTAGAGGGCTATGATTTTATGAAAATCAGATCATCTGAATTGGTTTGTGTTTTGCCATAAGGACAAAAACACACCCAGTTTTGAACATTCATTTTCTATATGGTGGATCAGAGATGAAATTTTTATTTCCCTATTGCCCTTATTTAGAAAACCAGCCCATGACTACAGCAATGCTGGAATTCAGATTTAATGGAAAGCATACAATCTTAAGGAGAATATTGATTATCAAAAATATTTTATCATTCAGCGAAGAGAAATAGAATGTTAAGCTATAACATATGCCAAAGGGGAAAACCAACTATATACCAGAGGCTCAGAAATAAAGAGTAGAATAAAATATTAAACCTCCAAATCATTTTTAAAAAGCATGTCTTTCAGAGCAGACTTATTTAGAACATTTCAGGATCCATTCATGTTGACAGTTTCCTTGATCATTCCATATTTATGTTTAAACTAGTAATAAGTTACCTCATTCACTCTCCCAACTTCCTAACAAAATACTGGAAACTAGGATTAATCATCAACATTAGAGGACTCACCTTTCCTATCTGGTGAGTATCTGGATAAATCTCTTCTTCGTCAAGATAGGAAAAAATAAGAATTACATGTTTTTATCTACACAGGAACAGCTCATTATATGCAAGAGCAAATGAAACATACTCAGGATAAATATTTCACTATGAGAAACTTAGAAAGTTTTACAAAGCAACTGACAGTGTCATTTACAAATTTCAACAAAACATGAAATTCATGAAGAAATTGCTAAAAACTAAAATGCACAAAATACATACTAGCAGTGGTAACTTTTGGCAAAATAAACAAACAAAAGCCCCAAATGATTCAAGTTCAAGGTGAAGCCTGAACATTTTGTTAATTACCTTTCCTTCCAACCCAGATTACATGGCAATGACCAAAATTTTACAAGAGGATAGATGCAAAGAAATTATGACCCCCACTGGAGGAACGCTTTGAGGATGTTTCAGAGAAGAGGTTGTATTGATGGAGAAACTAAGCTCTTCCTTGGACTCAGTCTTCTAACTCAGGAGAAGAGAGGACTAGGACAAATCTGATTTTTCCAATTGAGGTAAGGTAGTTTTACAAAGCAACTGAATAGATGCTTGAGGCTGGTTGTCAATGGGAGAACCGAGGCTGGGAGAATGACCTTGAGAAGAGATTCCTGCAGTAGGTATCTACACTGGAGGATCCTAAGCACTTCACTGCCTAAGTTAAATCTAACACCGTGCAGACACCACAGGAAAGCCAACTAATAACAATGATAGAATAAAAGCTGTGCAGGTCTTTCCAGACAGTAGTAAAGCCAGGGGCCACCTCAGTTCTGACTCTCCTGAGTTCTCTTGCTGTGCCTGGTGACCAAGTATCCTCAGGCTCAAAACAGAGACCTGGGCAAGGAGAACAAAACACTGCTGCTGGCCTAAAATTTAATGGGAGAGCAAAAAGAAAAAAAAGCAGAAATCAAGATAAATATTTTAATGTCATATTTAAAAAAGTCAATTGATTCAAAATGTCACAGTGAGTAATCAATTACATAACAAATTATATAAACAGCAATAATAAAACTTTTACTTGTATTCTTCTTAAATAAAAAAAATATTTAAATAATTTCACTAAATTTAAATAAACTTGAAGAGTTAGATAATGAGATCTCTAGTCAGGTTTGAAAAGTTCATTTATTGCAAATTCCCCATCAGTTAAATTATTGGGTCAGTGGATAAACATCTCTACCTTTTGACAACCATGTGGATTTCAGCTCACTGTTTACATATTGCTAGTCATTCCTAAAGGGGATAAACAGAGATAAAAGTTATTGGGGGTTGACAAGGAAAAACAGAAGCAGAGGTCAGCCCGGTGGGAGTCAAAATTTGGGCCGCGAAAGAGAGAAATTTCTAGGGTTACTTTTGCATGAAGAAGAGACTGGAAGTTTGGGCAAAGATCCTGCCCCTTTGGACAAAGGATTTGGAACCTGTGGAATTATAGAGGAAAACCTAAATAATCAAATCATGAGACTGTTAAACCTAAATAAAGGGGAACGAAACTCTTTGTATCTCAGACCTGTGATAAAGCAAAATAACTCCAATTGAAACGCTGAAGAAGAAAATCATATATTTACTCTGTAATATTCTTAAGTTCTTAAGAGCATGCCCTCTGCTCTCTGTGCACAGATACAAGTGCCCATTCCCTGATATTGAGGCCCTTTCTAGTGGCAAGAGACACGAATTCCCAGCAAAGAGTGCCTGGGAGCTGTGAGGTAAGCACAGATAGGGCTTGATGTAGGTCAGGTGTGGTGTGTTCTCCTAAGGTGAAGGGTTGGTAAAAGTGGTGACATGAAGGATTGATAAAAAAATTTAAGCTGTCATTAGTCATCGTCACCACTATGATTTACAACATGCTCTCGCTATTGCTTAATGTTACTGTATAGAAGCACACATCAAACTCTTCTAGATTTACTCCCAAATTTAGATACATTACCCAATTATTAAAGACTCAAAGCCACCTGTTACCTGTACTAGCCACTAAAATTATTGCTTTTCTACTAGACAAACTCCTTACAGGTCATCTGTGACTGGCTTCCGTATGAACATGGTTCTTCAAAGAGAAGTTTCTGTTTCTGTCCCTATGTCAGCCACTGATTGGACTTTCTCTTCCTTGTCTTCTGCCTTTCATTTCAGTTTCCTCATCTGTGAACAAAAGTGTTAGGCTCCTTTTCTGACAATGGAAAGGGTTAGGAGGAGCAAAGTGGGATAAGGGAGAAGGAGAAAGTTGTAGTGGGTGGGACTGTACATATACCCTCAGAGTTGTCCCTCTTGCTACTGAACTTTCATTTGGCAAGATGAGGTGCCTTTGCTAAAGTTTTGAAGATCATGAATTAATTGCTAACGTGTCCTTTTGCTTGGTTTAATTTGACTCAGTCTAACTTGTTTTGGAAGCATATGTATATATACTTTTGTGACTTAAAATATATCATAAAGTAATGAGTTCAATACATGGACCTTATGCCACACTAATTATGATTACTTGTCCACTTTCTCTCCTAAGCTGTGAACTTGTCCAGGTCCAGTCTCCATCACCTATCCCTAACATTAAATTGGTGCCAGATACTTAGCAGTATCTAATGAGTTCAAATTAAACAAAAACGGTGATATATTAATTATAAAAAGTAGGTTTTGTAGTATTGGTTTCTGTAGATTCATATAAAAAAAGATTTTGAGGAGGAGAGCATGGTGGGATTAGAAGACAGCTGATTAGAGAGCTAAATCTCATTAGTGATTCTAGGCACAACTCCAGGGACAGCGTGGTAAGAGGATCGAAATAATACCCTCCACCTTTTCAGTGTTTGGGCAAAAGAAACACATCAAATCACTGAATTACTTAGGGAGATGAGTTCAAGCAGAGGAAGGAAATATTTAAAGGAATCATACTAGTTATATTCAGATGATTGCAAGGTAATCACATCGATGAGAAATTAGTTTAGTTCTAGGTTTATCGTGCAGATCAATGGTGACAAAGATTTTGTACAGTGAAAGAAGGAACTGCTGAAAAATTTCTTTATCTGACAGGGAAGTAGCTTGTCTCTAATGCACACTGTACTGCCCAAGACCATATGTCACAAGGCCATCTCTCAAGGACATCCTGTCTTGACCCTCTCTCTGACCTGACAAGCTTTTGTGCTTTCTAGTTTTTGTACTTCTGGTCCAACAATTTTGGGAAAAGAGAATTACTGAGTAAAGATAATATAAGAGGACATCTTGGGGACTTTTGTGTCTTAGAAATGATTTTAAATTCCCTATCCCTAATTTTAAACAGTTTTTCATTACACAAATTAAAAACAATGTGTGACATGAAGTCACATTTTAAAAAAAAGAAACACTATGAATAAGACTTAATCATAAAATGAGTTTTCTGCTTCCTAAGCTTATTTGAGTCCTAACCCCCAATCCACGAAATGGCTCGTCATTGTATCTCTTCTTATTACTTGGTGGAGAAGTCAGAATTAGTAATGGGGAAGTATCCCTTTCTGTCCCATTTTCAATTATCAGAAGATTTAGCAGGCTTTTGGGGGGCTCTGCTCATCTTTGCTGCCCTGCGACCTCCTGAGTAAGTCTCTTTTATCTCTTTCTGGATGTTCCACATCCCAGCATGCCACACTGCACTAGCTAAATAAACCAGTAAATCTAGCTTTTGTGCCCTGCTAATCCTTTTATTTCCTAAATCTTATTTAATCCGAAAGCCTTCCTTTCATCTCTTTAACTGTCCACAGGGTCACTCTCACATCCTATCAGCAGTCTTACAAACCCTGGATAGAGCAGAAAAGCTTCCCAGGATCTCCTGATTCTCATTAGACTTTGGGTAGAACAGGCGACACCTGCCAAGTAGTATGTGGAGAAAGGTCCCACCTGACAGTGCCTGCAGCTCTCAGTGAAAGACCCTGCTTTGCCCTTTATGCTGATGAAAATGATCATTTTTCTGAAATGTTCTCAGTTTACTGGAAGAGAAAAGAAAAGTTACATTTCTGACTTCAGAATCATGGGACTGCAGGCCAATGACAAAATTAAATTGGGCGCAAGGAAATATAGAAGGGATAATTTATACAAATGAATTTTATTTTTGCTTAACTTAAATGAAGTTAAGCTTTGGGCCCTCCCTTGTGGCACAGCGGGTTAAAGCACTGCACTAAGAATCTTAAGCCACTTCTGCATGAGTTCGATCCCTGCCCCACACGGGAGATCCGCATGGCGTGGCAGACCTCTCCTGACCCGCCCGCTGCTCCCCTCAGCAGTGCACTTCGTGGATCCGCCTGTTCT
>NW_004567117.1:3409111-3414039 GCF_000260355.1 Condylura cristata | reverse complement strand
AGTGATCTGGAAGGAAACACACTCAGCTCTCTGAGTGACAGAAGCAAATTTTTCTTCAACTCCACTGTCACTAGGTTGCATTGTGCTTCAAAATATCTATTTTTCTTTTTTTCTTTTCTTAGTTATTCTCACATTGTTGTTTATTTTTGAACAGTATTTGGACTCTTTCCTAAGGTGTAGTCCCCATAGTTCTCCCACCACTGTAGCACCCATGATCTATCACCATCATCCCTAGGCTCTTCCATGCCCTGTTTTGACCCCTTCCCCTCCTTCTCCCGTGCTGTATACCTCACATCTATGGCTGGCTAGCACATTGATCTTTTTCTTGATTTTTTGTTTCGTATTACTGTATTCCACATAAAAGTGAAACTACCCAGTATTTATTTTCTTCCTTCTGACCTATTTTGTCTAGCATAAACCCTTGAACTCCACTCCATTGCTTAAAAGATGCATGAGTTTATCTTTTTTGATTGCTGAGTAGTATTCCACTATATATAGACCATGACTTTTTGAGCCACCTGCCTGTTGGGGAACATTTAGTTTGTTTCCATGCCTTAGCTATTATAAATAGTGCTGCGACAAACAGCAGAGTGTATGTTTACTTTTGAATTACTGTTTTTGTATTTGGGTTGATTCCTAGGGTTGGAATCACTGGCTCCTATGGTATATCCATTCTTGGCCCTTTGAAGAAATTCCACACAGCTTCTATAGTGATTGGACCAGTTTCATTTCCACTAGTGGTGTAAGAAGGAATCATTTCTCCACATCTCTCCATAACTTATTGTTTCCATTTTTTTTTTTAAATATGGCCATTCTCACAGGTGTGAGACAAAAACTCAATGTGGTTTTGATTTGTATTTTCCTGATTATAAGTAATGTTGGATTTTTTTTCATACATGTGTTAGCCATTTGCCTTTCTTTAGATAAATGTGTTTTTACATCGTCTGTCCATTTATTGACTGGATTGTTTACCCTGTTTTTTGAGTTGTGTAACTTTGGAGATCTTTGATATGGTGAGCAAATATCTTCTTTCATTCAGTAATATGTCTCTTCATTTTGGATTCTGTCTCTTGCTGTGCAGAGACTTTTTGGTTTGCTGTTGTCCCAAATATTTAACTTCATTTTTCTTGTTTCTGGGTGTCCTCAAAGATGTTTCTGAAGTGAATATCATAGAGTGCTTTGCCTATGTTTTCTTTTATATATTTTATGGTGTCAGGTCTTAAATTCTAGTCTTTTATCCACTTTGAGTTGATTTTTGTGTATAGCATGAGATAGTAGTCAAGTTTCATTCTTGGCATGTGACATCCAATTTTCCTAGCACTGCTTTTTGAAGAGGCTTTCCTTGTTCCAGTGTGTATTCTTTGCTCCTTTGTCATAGATTAGTTGACCACATATGTATGGTTGCATTTGGGGGCTTTCAGTTCAATCTTACTGGTCATTGTGTCTGTTTTTATTCCAAAACCACACTGCCTTTGTTATTATGGTTAGCTAGTATACTTTTAAGTCTGGAAGAGTAATACCACTATCCTTCTCCTTTTTAGTCAGGATAACTTTGGTTATCTGGGAGTTTTTGCAATTCCATATGAAATCCAGCAATATATGTTCTGTTTCTTTGAAGAATACCATTAAGATTTTTATTGGAATTGCATTGAATCTGTAAATTGCTTTTGGTCAGATGGCCATTTTGATAATGCTAATTCTTCCAGTCAATGAGCAGGTTATATCTTTCCATTTCTTTGTGTCTTCTATTTCATTAGCATTGTTTTTGTAATTGTCCTCATATATAGGCTCTTCACCTCCTTGGTAGGTTTATTCCCATACATTTGTTTGAATTTTGGCGGGAGGGTGTAATTGTAAATGGAATGGCTACTTAATTCTTCCTCTTCAGACTGATTATTTGCACATAGGAAGGCTACTGATTTTTTTGTGTATTGATTTTGTAGCCTGCTACTTTTATATTAAATGATTTTCATATCTTGAGCCGTTCTTGTGTCCCTGTGATAATGTATTATCCTTTGATGCATTGTTGGATTCAGTTTGCTTAAGATTGTGTTGAGAATTCTGCATCTGTTCATTAGGGAGATTGGTTTGTAGTTTTCTTTTATGTTGTCTGTTTGGTTATGTATTAGTGTGATGTTGGCTTCATAAAATGTATTTGGTAATGTCACTTCTTTCTTGATTTTGGAAAGTATTTTTGTAGAATAGGCATTAGTTCATCTCTGAACGTTTTGTAGAATGTGTTTGTGAAACCATCCACTCTTAGGTTTTGATTACTGTTTCAAGTTTGCTGTTAATAAATGGTTTCTTTAACCTCTCTATTTCAGCTTTGGGTGATTGGATAAATCTAAGAACTTGTCCATCTCAGATAGATTATTCAACTTGTGTGCATATAAATGTTTATTATCCTCTGGATTTCTGCTGTATCTGTCAAAATTTCACCTCTTTCATTTATGGTCTTATTTGATTTTCTCCCTCTTTTTCTTTATGACCCTAGACAGTTTTATTTTGTTTATTAGTTCAAGAAATCAGCTGTTGGTTTCATTGATCTTTTTATTTCTGTTTCATTTATTTCTGTTTTATTTTGTATTGTTTCCTTTCTTCTGTTGGCTTTTGGGGGTTTTGTTGTTCTTTTTCTATTTTCTAAAAATAGAAATTAGACTGCTTCTTTAGGTACTTTCTTGTTTCTTGAGATGGGCCTGTATTGCTATGTACTACCTCTTTATACTGTTTTTCCTATGTTCTAGATGTTCTGGAAAGTTCTGTCCATGTTGTTATTATTTTCAAGGTATTAGTATTTTTTAACTTCTTCATTGATTTCCTCATTAACCCAGTGGTCTTTCAGGAGTATGTTGTTCATCTCCATATAATGGGGAAACTCCTTGTTTCCTTTTCATAGTTGATTTCTAGCTTGATGCTTTTATGTTCAGAGAAGATACTTGGAATAATTTTACTCTTCATGTTGACATTTGTCTTGTGACCCAATATGTAGTAGATGGTTTCTTACAGATGTATGTGATGGGCTTCATAAAAATCCATGTTGATTTTCAAATTCATTGTGAAGTTGAAAAACTGCAAGAAAAGTTTTGAATTCCCATAGAAGATGTGCCCGAATTAGAAAAAGAAAGGCAGGAATAAATGTATATCCTTTATTAATTTAAAAAGCATACTATGTGTTATGAGAGAAATAGATGCTATTGAATTTATTTGTTCAAGCTGTATTGAAATAATTTTACATAACAATCCACATATTTTTTAAAAAATAATGATGCAGCCTCCTGAATGTAGTTCCCCTGTATTTCTCTAGTCTTGCTCTTATCTTATCAAGAGTTACAGATATTTCTCCAAAGAAGACATACATATGCCCAATAGACCCTTGATAAAATACTTACTTACTTACATCCCTTATTATCAGGGAAATAAAACCAAAACCACAATGTTACCACTTCACACCTGTGAGAATGGCTCATATCAAAAAGACCAGAAACAAATACTGACAAGGGTGTACAAAAAGGAACATTTGTACACTGTTGGTCAAAATGCAGACTAGTCTAGGAAAACAGTATGGAGTTGTTGCAAAATATTAAAAACAGAGCTATTCTACTCCTATGTGTCTACCTGAACATGTAAAAACTCTAGTTAGAAGGATTATGTGTAGTCTTATACTTATTTAAGCACCATTTATAATAGCCAAGTTCTGGAAACAATCCAAACACCCACCAATTGATGAGTAGATTTAAAAAATGTGGTATCTATATGAAATGGAATACCACACTGTTATAAAAAAGCATGAACTCTTGCCATTTGCAACAACATGGATTAAGGTGGAGGGGAGAATGGTAAATGAAGTGAGACAGAAAGAGAAAAACATAATGGATGCTTTCACTTAAATGTGGAATAGGAAGAAACAAAATGAAGCATCAGACAAACTAAACCAATACCAGTTCTTAGAATTCTGACTGTAATTGAGGCTACTATTTAGCCACAATTAGCCCAATTAGCCTCAATTAGCCCAATTAGCAGGGTGAAGAGCACAGAGTAGAGGATATCCAGTGAAATGTGATAGAGAACTATTTGTGCCTTTGTGGAACTTCACAGATGTGGTAACAAACATCTGAAGGTGTGTGATCCTGTACCTCTGAAGCATGTACAGTGCTTACACCTCAATAATAAATAAGTAAAGTCTCTCCCTGTTGGTGCAATGGATTAAAGCACTGCATTATGAAGCTCTCTGAAGCCACTGCAGCACGAGTTTGATCCCCCACCATGGAGCTGACCCACGTGGCATGGCTGACCTCTCCTCCCCTCAGCAGTTTACTTTGTCGATCTGCCTGTTCTGCTCCCCGCTCTGTCTCTAGTGAATCTTCTCATCCACCACACTTCTGGCCTGTACCCCAGTTCTGTATGCATAAATAAATAAATCTTTAAAAAATAAATAGATACAAATATAAGTAAATTAAAACAAACTCTAGAAATTTGACTATAATTGAAATTACCAGAAAGACACAGTAGCGGGATAGTGAACAAAGGTATTTGTGGACCCAGTGGTCTACAGTGGAGAATTATGAGGACATAGGGGTTAGTTATTGTGTTGTAATGTAGATCTGAAGAGGTGAGAGCTTATACTTCTAAATCATGCATAGTGTTGTATTAACCCAGTACAACACAATACAATAATAATATTATAATAACTGCTTCTAATTTCTTTGGTGTGCCATAAACCAAGGATGAGGGTAGGGGGAAAGTAATTATTTTTAACCTATGGAAACATTGTTTGTAATATACTTCAAAGTAAAATATGTCATTAATAGAACATAGTATACAGTGTTATGCTATTTCCACCAAAAACTGAAATAAATTATGGCACTATGTTGACAGAGATGGTGAACAAATGTAGTAGTGTCAAACTCTAGGGAATTCTTGCTCACTGT
>NW_004567117.1:3394651-3408788 GCF_000260355.1 Condylura cristata | reverse complement strand
GGGGGGGGAGACATCATTTTCCTCTCATATCCCAAAGATATGCCATGAGCTTCATTGGCGTGTGTGTGTGTGTGAGGTGCCCTGGCATTGGAAGGGTGTCTGTCCGAAGTTGGATCTTGCCTTATGCCCTGAGCTGCTGGGAGAACTTTTGAAGACCTTGAACTCAATAAACAAGTTGGAAAATGAGTGAATGTTTGAGTACAAATTATTATTCAACACTAGAGTGACTTTGGCCTATATTTTGAGGTTTGGTAACGCATTTGTGACCAGAAATATGCCATTGGAACTTGACTCTTCTTTATTCAGTTAGCCTAGAGTCAGATTAGTTATGTCTTGCATTGTTTCAATTAAAGCTGTATTTCCCAAGAACGTATCTGATTGTCTTGTAGGAAAAGCGCCACTCTATCCCTCAAAAAAAATTGTTTTATTGATCAAATTATTTCTAGAGAGGATTTTAAACGGTACATTTCCAATACTTTAAAGGTTTTCCCAAAAGCAATGATTGATTTATCCATATCTAAGCCATCATTTGATCTTCATGTTACAGTTTGGAAACAATGTAAAATAAATGGGACTATCTTCGAGGAGCTTACTGCCTCAAAAAGAAAAGGAAAGTGTGAACAAATAAAAGGTATAAAATGGGGCCCTCCCTGGTGGTGCAATGGGTTAAAGCTCAGTACTGCAAGCTGGCAGCAGCTGCTTCAATGCAAGTTCAATCCCCTGCCCCGGAGGTGACCCACATGGCAGTAGACCTCTCCTGATGCTGCTCCCCTCAGCAGTGTATTTCAGAAGATCTGTCTGTTCTGTTCCCCACTCTGTCTCTGGTGAATCCCCTCACCACCACACCTCTGGCCTGTACCCCAGTTCTGTAAGCATAAATATATAAATTTTTTAAAAAAAAAGGTTTTCTCAAGGAATTTGAACAATTGGGAACCTTTCCTACCTCCTAGAACTTATGTGTTTGAGCAAACTGGCAAAAAGAAAAGCCAAGTGGGGTGTGGGAACCAATTAGAAACGAGCGCTCTGTCCTAGATTGTCCTGTCCTGTGTCCTAACAAAAGGCCCTCATTCTAGTCACTTCTCCACTAAGTGCCCAGGGGCGCTGCTCAGTGCTTTCAGATTGTGCATCCACCACACTGATGGACATGGCACATGTGCACAAGTCACATGCCTGGGGGGGGGTGGGAAAGTGGGAGCACTTCATAAGACTCTCCAGCCCAAACTCCAAGGGGCTAGTAATGAAATGTCCTCAAAATAGTCAACAAAAATAAGTCTGGAAGTTTAAGAGCAAGATGTCTCCATTGCCAGACTATGCTGCCTTGTTAATACTTTCTAGTTCAGTGTTGCAATGTGAGAAAGATATGGAAAGGGGAAAATATTCCTTTGTATTCCTACAGTTGTTTTAAACTTATTTTGTTATAGTGCTACTTGTATAATTACACACACTAAATTGCACATAGAATTCTTGTACTTCTTCATAAACACTAAACCCTGGAGGTTAGTGTATGATGATTTCTAGTATAAGCAGAATGTGAACCAAGATAAAAGGTAACTAGCATTGTAGAGACATAAGGTTGCATTTTGTGAATTTATATAATTATATATATATATATATATATATATATATATATATATAAACTACCTGCTACTTTACATCCAGATCTATAGATAGTCTTTAAAATTTAAAGTAATTTTAGGAATCAACAATAGGAGTATATCTATTATTTGTTAGGAAATGCTGTTTTACTGCACATTAAAGATTTTTATCTATACAGAGTAGGAAAATACCCCCTGGTAGAAATCACATAATTACCTAAATTCTCTAGGTTTCAGAAGCTATGGAACTACTTTGAGACAGAAATTTTCTGTCTTCTGAGAATTTTGAAGTCCATTTTTATTTAAGTGTTAATCTAAAAAATTTATTAGAGATTTAAAAAAAAAATTGAAGTCTCCAGGAAAAAGAAACAGATTGAGCCATGCCTTTCAAAGTGTCAGGATTTGCAGAATCCACCAAGGTTGAATGCTTCTTTGCTCCAGCAGATATGGCCGGTGCCTGCTAAGAAGATGCATGGGGGATCCCACCCTAAGCCTCCGGGACTCTGGCCCTGGGAACCCAGACAGCACAGCTGCCTCCAGGTTTCTGCATTTCTATCCTTTCTGGGTAAGGGATTTTGTTTTGCATTGTTCCTATGTAGACCCATGAAAACAGCATGCAGTTGGAAACAAAGGTTTGAATAAACATAAGCCAATTCCTTCCCAACCCATGTTTATTTCTTTTGTGGTTTTTGCTTTTTCTATTAGTCACTCCAACACCCTTAAAAAAATCCCCATATTATTGTCAATGTGGACTCTTCCCAGCTGAAGAAATTCTATTTGCAAGGTATTAAGAGACTCTAGGGAATAGGATGAAACATACAGACTAAAGAATAGATGAACAAAACAATAAACAACCAATAAATAAGTGGGAACTTGTTACTGAACAATGGACTTTCTGCTTCATACACATAGAAGTTGATTACTGTGGTGACATGTTTTGAGGTTTCAAAAGTAGCCTTATTCAAGTTGAATGGCAAATAGGCAAGAAGAAAACTCAAATCTGCCTCCCCATTTAGGAAAGGCAAGAGGTTTGTATTGATTTGAGGAAGTAGGGTTGAGAACAAAGCTGTTCAATTTTATTGGCTAAAAAGTAGGTTGGGACAAAGAAATATGGCTTAAATTCAGAGCAGTTCATGCAAGAAGTATGAAGAGACTATTCTTCAGATAGTTGAAGTTTTGAATTCCTGTCGATGAACCCCTCATCTCTGCTTAGCTCCCCACCTCTGTATTTTTGATCTTTCAGATTTAAGGTGATTTTCTTCTGCAAGTTCTCAGGTTGTATCACCTGATGATGAGCTCCCAGGATCTGCTGTGTCTGGGAAGACAAGTTTTAAAGAAAATGAGGTGTTTTGTGTAACCTAAAAAATAGCATTAATTGAATCTGTTTCACTATGAAAAATGAGCAGTGTGGCTCTTCAACATAACATTGGAAGTTCTAGCCAGAGAAATAAGACAGAAAAAAGACATACAAGGAATCCAAATAGGGAAAGAAGAAGTAAAACTGGTTTTATTTGCAGATAATAATGTTAGTTTACATAGAAACCCTAAAAGCGCCACAGAAAAACTAATCAAAACCATCCACCAGTTTAGCAAGGTAGCATAATATAAATTCAACACACAAAAGTCAGAGGCCTTCCTATACGCAAACAAACAAACAGAAGAAGAAGAAATAAATTTTTAAAAAAATCCCCTTTTCAATTAAAACAAAAAGAATCAAATGCCTGGGAATCAACCTAACAAAAGAGGTAAAAGAACTATACCAAGAAAATTACAAAACACTGTTAAAAGAAGTACATGAAATGGAAAGACATCCCCTGCTCATGGATTGGGAGAATTAACGTCATCAAAATGGCCATTCTACCAAAAGCAATATACAGATTTAATGCCATCCCCATAAAAATCTCAATGACATTCTTCAAAGAAATAGGAAAAATATTGATGAGATTCATATGGAACAACAAAAGACCTTGAATAGACAAAACTCTCATGACTAAGAAGAAAGAGAATGGAGGCATTATAATCCCAAACTTTAAGCTATACTGCAAAGCCATAATAATCAAAACTGCATGGTACTGGAACAGGAACAGACATACAGACCAGTAGATTTGAATAGAAAACTCAGATATAAACCCACAGGTTTATGGACAGCTAATTTTTTACAAAGGAGCAAAGAAAATACAAAGTAACAAAGAAAGTTTGCTCAGCAAATGGTGCTGGAAAAACTTGGAAGCTACATGCAAAAAGATGAAACTAGAGCACTACCTTGCATCATACACAAAAATCAACTTGAAGTGGATTAAAGACCTAGACATAAGAACAGAAACCATAAAAGCAAAGATGGGCCAAAAACTATGACATATACTTTAGTGACATCTTTGAAGATACAGCACCCAATGCAATGATAGTGAAGGCAAGGATAAATAGTTAGGAGTACATCAAGTTAAAGAGCTTCTGTACAACAAAGGAGATATTACAAAAAACAAACGGATATCCCACTGATTGGGAAAAATATTTCTCACACAAAACTAGTGATAAAGTATTGATCACAAAGATATACAAAGAACTGATGTAACTCAACAAAAATAAACAACCCCATCAAAACATGGGCAGAGGAGCTAAAAAGACACTTCTTCAAAAAGGAAATGCAGATAGCCAAGAAGCATATGAAAAAAATGTTCAACATCACTCATAATAAGGGAGATGCAAATTAAAACCACAATGAGATACCACCTCACCCCAGTGAGAATGGCACATCTTAAAACAACTAACAACAACAAATGTTGGTGAGGATGTGGAGAAAAAGGAACTCTCCTGCACTGCTGGTGGGAATGCAAACTAGTACAACCACTATGGAAAACTGTTTGGAGGTTCCTCAAACTGCTAAACATGGAGCTTCCATATGATCCAGCTATCCCACTCCTAGGTATCTACCCAAAAGACACAAAAACACTGATTCAAAAAGATAACTGCATTCCCATGTTTATTGCTGCTTTATTTACAATTGAAAAGACATGGAAACAGCCCAAATGCCCAAAAGATGACTGGCTTAAAAAGATGTGGTACATATACACAAGGAATATTACTCAGTAACCAAATAAAAAATAAATAAATAAATAAATAAACACATGCCTTTTGCAGCAACATGAACGGAGCTAGAGAAGATGATGTTTAGTGAAATAAGCCAGAAAGAAAAGGAAAAAATACTGAATGGTTTCACTTATAGCATGAGTATAATGGACCAGGCGAGAAAATTATAATAATAATGAACAGCTACATACCAGAGACATTTTATGGGGGTGGAGTAAAGAATGGGATCAAAAACAGTGAGAGGAGGGAAATGCACTGGACTATGGTGATGCACATGGGTGATTTGGTAATGGGAAGCCCACGGGGATTACAACTGAGATTTTTATATACAAAATGATAAAATAAACTTATATTATTATTTTTAAATGAGCAGTGTTTTATAATAATGGAGTAATAATCTTTTGGGGACAAAGATTTTATTTTTAGTTAAAAAATTGACAATATAGGGCCCTCCCTGGTAGCGCAGCAGGTTAAAAGCACAGCACAAAGAGGCTTAGGCCACTTCCGCATGAGTTCGATCCCCACCTGCCCGGAGGAGATCCACATGGCAGTAGCAGACCTCTCCTGACCTGCCCGCTGCTCCCCTCAGCAGTGCACTTCGTTGATCTGTCTGTTCAGCTCCCCACTCTGTCCCTGGTGAATCCTCTCACCCTCCGAATCTCTGGCCTGTACCCCAGTTCTGTATGAATAAATAAAAAAATTGCCAATATAGATAGGTGGAGTATATAATTATAATCAACAGGATCTGAGTTGTCAAAATTTTTCCCTGTATTAAAAATATTTTATTTATTTCTAGTTCCCCCAGTTAAGATATTTCCATTTACATCTCCCCATCAGACCAGTGAATATCCTCAAAGAAAAGGCAAATGATTTTTTTCCCTCACCACCTGTGTAAGGTGGGTCCTGTGGGCCATGGGGTCACACAGCATAGAGGGAGGGTAGCTGATATAGACCCCACTGTTAGGGGGCCAGGCAGGACTTCACCGGAACCCAGATGATAGCTCACAGAACCTGGATTGAGCAACAGTGAGAATGGGAAGAAACCAGCTGTGTACTTATAATAGTAGAATCAATAAGACTCACAAATATTTTTATTTTTAAACATGTTTAATAGGAAAAGGAAGGGAAATGAAGAAGCTTATTTAGACACAGAGGCCAGAAAGAACTGCCATGCCTGGTGAATTTTTTGACTCCGCACTCTACATCTTCTTTTAGAGTATATAGTTCATGGAAACTTTCATTATACTGACATTTTCAACAGATAAACCACATGTGTATATTTCTGAGGACCCATTTCCCACCGTTTAAATCTTCTAGGTTTGCACAAGAGAGCACTACAAAAATAACAAGATCAAGTACACTGTCGTCCACTTTGCCTTATTTCTTTCTCCTCTTTCTCTGCTCAAAGTTTTCCTCCAATGGATATAAAGCACTATGCCATTTCACTTATTTACCTGGACACCTGTTCTCACTAACCAAATAAATCTAAGAAGGCATTTTACTTTTACAACCAAGAACTAAAAACAAAAATAGTGTTTAGCGTTTACTTTTGCAGCTGTGGCTCTAGAAGCCATGTCACCCAGGAGAGTGGCCTCCTCCAAGCTTGTTTGTCAGAACGACTTTATACCTGCTGGGTAGCTAACGGCTCATTGCTGCCTTTACTATATGCTACTTGGCTTTAGGTTTTACATGTTACTGGTATGATTTGGAAGTTTATGTCTTGGGTCTGGGAGTGATCAAATTTTTTTCCATGTAAATTAATGGCAATTGCTTCCTTGATTTATGTCATTTGACCTTCCAGAAAGTTTCATAGGAATGCTCTATTTTCAAATAGCCAGGAAAACCTTTAATGGAGTGGAGGATATCACAGGGATGGGCTTCCTTCTGGTTATGGCTTCCTCCAAAAGCACCGTGGGAATACAAGAAATTCCCAACTCTGAGAATGAGAAATGTTCACCTTCGATTTCCACATTTGTAAAGTGACAAGACTTCATGAGGCTGTGGGAAACTGCCCACATGCTCCCCGACATTCAGTGAACTATTGATGGATGCCAGTTTCAACTCCCAGGATTATTTTTCTTGTTTAATGGCTCAGGACATTAAATGAATGTTCAGAAAGAATTCTCATTCTAATTCTACGCCTTATCTCCTCACCCTGGTGTCTGGGTGTTAAGCACCAACATCACACCCTGTGCCAGGACTGAAGTCAAAAGAGAACTGATGGGAGTCAGACCTCCTGGAGCTCAGATGAATGAGTTTAGGACCTAATTCATTAGTCAACTCCAGTTAGTTAATGATGGAATAAAATATATGGACAAACAAGAAGAAAATGAAAGTATCTGGCCAGGCCCATGTTAATCCCAGATCTGCTATACCATGGGACTGTTTTCCGATGCTCACATTTTTTTTGAACATGTTTAGTTATTGTTTAAAGTCATTAGTTTTGTTTTTTATTGAAATAACAGTGATTTATATGTTTATATAGATTTCAGGTGTTTGGCCTTTTAAATCAATATTATGTTCACCATCAAAAGTTTACCTTCATTCCTTCACCATATAATTGACCCCTCTTATCCAACTTACTACCCTTTCCCTTTGCCTTCTGATAGTCGCAATTTCCTCCTTACAGTCCTAAGATTTTACTGTGCTTGTTCATTTGTCTTGTTTCTTTATTTTCTACACATGAGTGAAAACATACAGTGTTTATCTTTCTCCATCTGATTTATTTCAGTTAGCTTAAACTCTTTGGGTCCATTCATACTTTTTTTTTAAATACCCGAGTAGTATTCCATTGTGTATATAAACTACATCTTTATCCAATCATCTGTCAATGGCTCCTGATTATTGTATGTAAAGTTACTATAGGCAGAGGAGTGCAAATATCTCTCTGAATTTGTATTTTTTGTGTGTAAATACTCAGAAGTGGGATTACTATTCCTTATTACTATATTACTATTCTTTATTTTTTAAACATCCATGCTGCTTTTCATATTGAGCTGCTTCAGCTTACATTTAAGTATAAGAATGTTCCCTTCTCTCCACATTGTCTTCAACACTTTTTTCTCATCTTTCGGCAAATAACCATTTTCACAGGTGAAGATGATATCTCAATGTGACTTTATCAGCACTTTATGTGGCATATTTGGGGTCCAACTGTGATGATAGATGTCCAGGAAACAAAAATGTGCAAGACTCAAGTTAACAGGTGTGCAAGCCCTCACAAAATCTCTTCAAGGTTTCCTCTCTGTGAATGCTTAAGAACTCAGTAATATGCCAAGGTCATATGGTGAGGAAGTGGCACATGGTAAATCTGAAGTTAGCACTGGGGACTGTCTGTGCCACAAGCTCATGCTCTGGCCATCTCATCTCTCTTCCTTGCTTTAGAAGTGTCTGTTCCTCCTTTAATTCCTCCCTGTCATCTCCCTGCCCCATGTCTGCCCAGGAGGCTTTTGAGATAACAGTTGAGCGTAAAAGAAGCAGCAGGAAAGGTATTTCCCATGTGAGTGCTTTAGGAACTGACACTGTGGCTGGGCTTGCCAGAAGACTCCCAGGCCACGTGACACCTCCTCCAGCCTAGGGCCAGTCATGGGGCAGAGGCAGCCATGGCAGCCATGATGAGTGCAGGCCTTTCCAGATGACCCCACCACACTCTTATATAGTTAAGGGGGCGGTGCAAAGAGGGAAAGGACTCATTTGGAAAAGGAAGTTTTCCTTTCAACCTGGAGAACTGCCCATTTATTCAGGGATCTGGAGATAAATTTCTTCTCTTTCCCTTTCTGAGATTGTGGAAATGGCAGCAAATTTGGATTTACTGGCCCAGCTGTGCTTTTGAGGAAATCCAGTCCAATTCCCAGTCTTTTAATGGGAGCAAAAAGAAAAAAGAAAGAAAGAAAATGCCAAGAAAATCAGTCCTATAAGCCAGGAAGCCTGGGGCCTTTGCTCAGCCCACAGGCCACAACAGGACAGTGCCAGATGTTTACCCTTGGACAAGTCCAGAAAGAGGGTGTGGCGACCTCAAAGTGACTGAGAAGTTATGTTCTTCGTGTCCTGAGATTTCTCAGGAGAATTTTTATTGTATCTTAGGTGTATGGGAGTAAGAATAATGGCTCAGATTTATTATGATGTATGGGGGGTGAGGGAGGAGATCTTGGGCATACAACCCCCTCCACAGGTGAAGACCACTGTCCAGTTGTTCTGGGAGTGCAGCCTCTGACAGAAACCACACCAATTCTGATACAGCACAAGTAAGTGCTGTCTGTGAGTGAGCCCCAGTCCTCAGTGCTGAGGGGGACCACAGGTATTCACAATAGCAGCTGGGGTCTGTCCAGAGATGACACGTACAGGAGTTACTCCACCCTAAAGGACATGAATGGGGGCTATATCCTAGTCACAAAAGATGTTCTGGCCCCCCTCTCAATCCTTTCTCTTCTGTTATCACTCACTCTTAACCCCTTTCTCTGCTTTCCAGCATTTACTCGACCTACTGGGTGGCAGGACACCACTTGGCTGCCTCTTTTCTCTCAGCCCTCTCCTGTGTAAACCTCACACCCTACCGCACCACACTCTTCCCGACACAAGCCACGAGTGTTCCCTGCAGCCCTCCCATCCCCCCCCCCCACTTACCCTGGGCACCCAGGGTATTCAAAGTGCACTGTGGCTCCACACAATCCCTCCTGACTTTAGCTGCCATGTTTAATTTAAGCTCAGTCCTAAACTTGCTCCAGCAGAAGCTCTTCCCTGGAACTAGCTCTCCTCCCATTGCTGCACCTTCCTGCTTGAGGGCCCAAAGGCATCATTGCTTCAACATGTCCTCATCAGAATTGCTCATCTCCCTCTCAGACTACCTCTTTTCTATCTTCTGCTTACCGAATGCCATTAGCACATTCTCAGCTGCCTCAACAGGTCTGAGGAAGCTGGTTTTCTTGTGCTTTTTCACATCCAAGTGACTGAGCCCACAAGTTCACCCTGTGCCATTCTTGTAAGTGCCAGTCTCTGCACAAACCCATGCTTGCTCTTGCTTTTTCCTGCCCAGATCTTTCCACTGGCATCCTTCAGAATGGCTGCCCCTCTATCCTCTCGGCACAAGACCTTGTTCATCTCATGCTGCTGGGGAAGGTCTGACTTATGTCTGGCCTCCCCTGCCCCACCTGCCTGCACTGCTCCGCTGACACCACTGTCTCCCAGGAGACTGGGAACATCTCTAGAGGCAGGCTGAAGTTTGCTTTTCTAGGCTACATCTGCTCAATAAATATTCGTTGATGTCAGAGCATGAACAGAGTATGGTATTGGGAGTGGGGAGTGAATTTTGAAGAGATAGGGGGAGGATATAACAATGAGCATTAAAGCTGAGGCACCAGGGTAATTTTTTATTATTTGGAGCTTTATCATTTTTTTATTCATGAGGGAGCACTTTGGGGCACACAGCTTCTGCCAGGTGCTCTTCCTGGCACAATGATTACCAAAATACACAGTGAACATAATCTAACCAATGACAAGCGGCATGGGGAAGATACAGCCAAGAGAGACATGAACACACACGGAGCAGAGAGAAGGTTTAGCTGGGTGGCCTGAGAAAAACTCTCTGAGCAAAGAAGCAGAAGAAGCAGCAAGAGATTGTAGGGGCAGCTCCAGGTCAAGAGCATTTGCAGGACCTTGAGCTCCTTGTGTGTCCATGGTGTTCCTGGAGCAGCACGTCAGATAAAAAGAGCCATTTGTCACCGACGCTGTACAGCGCGTGGAGGAAATGAATGCAAAAATGAACCCATTCAACCTGGTTCTCGGAAAAAGAAAATGTTTGGGATGGGGAGGGCAGAGGGAGGAGGAGACAAGGGGATAGTAACTCTGGGTGACCGCTGGGAAGCTGCAATTCCCCCTCCTCTTACCTTCATTACCACTGCAGCCACATCCCCAGGGCTGGGGCAACCACATCACTGGGGATTTCGCCGGAGCCTGGCCTCCTCTGCCGGGTCAGGGCCCAGCAGGCAGGGCGGCCACTCAATTGCTGTCTGTGTGCATCCGTAGGCCTGGACAAGGGCGCCTTAGAGAAGGACTTGGCCACTAGCCCTGCTGTGGCAGAAAGAATTCAAGGGGGGAGGGTGGGTGATTTTCAGTAAGAGAAAGAGGTGGCTGCAGATTGCAGGGAGGCTGCCTTGGCCGAAGTGACTGAGCAGGGATGGTCATGGCCAGAGGCCTACGTGGCCAGACGCTGCCCTTTGGAGAGTCTGTCTCAGACAGCCTGAGGTGAGAGCAGTAAGCACCTGCTTGTCCCAGAGAAGGGATTCAGCGAAACATGCGGGCTTTGTTTGTTCCTTCTTGGGTTTTCTTTGTGTATCATTGGGCGATTAGGCACATGTTGGGACCACCTGCGTTAGGCAACAGAGATGGCAGAGACCTGGCCCAGCACCTGACACCTGAAATCTACCCCCATTGTACCCCGTCCCCAGCTAGTCCCTTCATCTACAGCAGGCCCACCCACTCTTTGGCCTTCTGCACACTTTCTGCTCCTAGATGCCTGCCCACCTCTTTCAAAATGCTAATAACTGCCAGACACTCTGAGAAAAAGCTGAATTAATTTATATAGCTGGGATCTTTTCTCAGAGCCATCGTCATGAGGAAGGAGGAAGTTTGTAGCATTGAAGAGAAGGGAAAGGAAATGTCCAAGCCAGGGAGTCTGGGGTCTATTTGGCCTTGAATTGGAGGCTGTGTGACTGGAAGTGGCAGTGAAAGGACACCTTCTGAGATGGGGTAGGGCTGGGACCCCAGAAGCTTCTGCCAACCAGGGAGTCTGTCGGCTCCCACTGTGGTGGATGGGATGAAAACAACTTACCTGCAGACACTGAGCATGTCACCAGACCCCAGCCATTTCCAAATAGAGGAAATTTCCTGCTTCGAGGACTGACTGAACTACGGCAAGCTTTAAGTCAAATACTTGAAGGTAGAAGGCCCTAGAATCATTTTTTGTCTTTCAGGCCTTATGCATCTTAAGATATTTACAGAGCATAAATACACCAAACAAACTCACGATTTTATATTTGCCCAAATATTCACACACTCTCACACACATTAACACATATCACACAAGCATACACAAATCATCTAGAAACACATATGCATCATACATATTTAGATGTCTTCCTTTATTACTATCATCAGGACAAACTGGAAAATGAAAAGGGGGTTTCAGAAACATTGAAGCTGGGAGGGTATCAACATAGGAAAGAATTATCTTAAAACCTCTTTGTATTCCATAAGTAAATGAGAAAAAAATATATATGCTTTGCAGAAAACATTTTCTATGAAAGAAAATGCTGTTGATAGTCAAATTTGTTGAAGGATTATGTAAAGAATGAGAATTAGAAACAACCTTTGGAATTACCACCTAATGCACATACAAGTGTATCATAAACCACTAACAAAATTGTCATCTGAAATTACCTGCATATTTCATTCTCTTTATAAAGAAGAAATTGATTTGTTTTTGAATGCACAAACCTAAAAAGAGTATGAAAAGTACCAAGTTAACAGTTCTTTTTCAAGTTATTTTCTTCTTTTACCAGAAAACTTAGAACTAAATGTAAACCATTTTTAAAAAGATTTATTTATTTATTCATACAGAACTGGGGTACAGGCCAGAGGCATGGGGGTGGTGAGAGGATTCAGCAGACACAAAGAGCAGAACAGACAGATAGACCAAGAACACTATTGAGGGGAGCAGTAGACCCATCAGGAGAGGGATTGAACTCACACTGAAGCGGCTGCAGCTCGCTTGCACTGTTGTGCTTTAACCCGCTGAGCCGCCAGGGAGGGCCAGATGTAAACCATTTTTAAATAAAGTCCATGTTCATATTTTCTCATTTTAGCAACTTATTTATATTTAACTGTTTCTGCATTTGCACCTGGGGAGAAAATATTTCTCAAGACCAAGTCTGACATAAATTGAGTCCTTGAAACTGTATTCCTGGTGATACTACATCTGTATGTAGTGAAGTCCCAGATTGACCCAGGTAAAACCCAAAGGTACAGAAAAAGACTATCCTGGAAAAATAAATCTCAGTTAGAAAGTAATTCTGCCCAGAGAAGAGCCACATTTAGGAAAAACACCATAAAGCAGATTAGCCGTCACATGGTGTGAATGTTATTAATTACAAAGGCACATTTTTCATACAACTTGATAAAATTCTAGGCCCTGGGGTCCCCTAAAGTGGTTGGGAATTGGACTCAAGGTTGGGATTTTTAACCATTAAGCATGATATTTGTTGTAGTTTGTACTATATGACTTTACTATGCTTAGGCCTATTCCTTTTAACTCTAACTTATTGAGCATTTTTATCACAAATGAATGTTGAACCTTGCAAAATGCTTCCTCTGTAGCTTATTGATCATCTGTCAATATGATTATATGATTTCTTTTGCTGATGTGTTGGATTACATTGATCATTTAGTGATGATAAACTATTCTGTGTCACTGTAATAAATCCCACTTGGCCATGATGTATGATTCCTTTAATACATTCTTAAATTCTGTTTGCTAAGATTTTGTTGAGGATTTTTCATCTGGTCACCAGTAGTTTTCTTATGAGTGTGTGATGTCCTTGTTGTTTTTGGTAACATAGTAATGTTAGCTTCATAACATGTATTTAAAAGCATGAATTCTTCCTTATTGGGGAGAAGAATTTGAGGAGAGATATTATTTCCTTCTTGAAGGATTGATAGAACTCAATACTGAAACCATCTGTATGGTCTTGAAATTTTTTTTTTTTTTTGGCGGTGGGGCAGCGGGATATTTGATTACTCTTTCAATTTCTTTGCTTGTAATTGGTATGTTCAGGTTTTCTATTTCTGCTTCATCAGTCTTGTAAGGTTCTGTGATCCTAAGAGTATGATCACTTCTAATTATGGGCATAAAGATCTACATAGTAGTCTGTAATGACTCTGTAATTCTGAGATATTTGTTTAATTTCTCCTCCTTCATTTCTGTTTCAATTTATGAGAGCTTTCTTCCATTTTTCTTTATATTTGTATATTTGTTTTTTCAAAGAACTAGTTTTTTATTGTCATTTTCTACTGTTTTTTAAAAAATTTCTGTTTTGTTTATTTCCACTCTAATTTTTGTTATTTCCTTTCTTCCAGTGGCTTTTGGTTTTATTTGCTGTTTTTTTTTTCTTATTCCTTAAGGTATAAGGTATGATAATTTATTTGAGATCTTTTATGCTTCTTTACATAGCTCTGCATTACAATATATTTTATATGATATAATTATAACTTTATGAAGATGGAAATGAATGTAGGATTGCTTTTCAACATTTTACTTTGAGTCTACGTTTAGCTTTGAAGCTCAAATATGTCACCTCTAAACAATAGAAAATTGGATTTTGGGTTTTTGATTGGTTGGTTCGGTCCACTTAGAGTAAAGGTGATGACTGATATATGAAGGATATTGCTACTACCATTTTTAT
>NW_004567117.1:3371972-3394110 GCF_000260355.1 Condylura cristata | reverse complement strand
ACCGACTGCGCCACCAGGGAGGGCCATGTTGCCTTTCTTAATGGCATTGGATAATCCTTGGAATGTTTCATTTTTTTAAATATGTGTCTTGTTTGTCTCCTTTCACCTGGGCCTTTTGTGCATTACCATCTTCAAGGTCACTGATGCAGTTATGCATTTGATCAATTCTGCTTCTATAGCATCTTCTGGATTTTCTTTAAATCTTACTGATTGAGTTCATTACATCCTGAAGCTCTGTTATCTTCTTACTTAAATTTAGATCTAATTTCTGTTGATTAATTTTATTTCTGAGCTCCTCATTTGTTTTTTCACTATTTGTTGTATGTTTCATTTTTTAGAGTTCTCTTGTATATTACTGTGGAATGTCTTTCTGAATTTTATTAATATCTCCTTTATATTCTTCATAGAAATTTTGAAATTTTATCTTCTAGGGAGAAATAATCTTCTTTGTCTTTGGGATTGGATTCCAGAGAGTTATTCTCTATTTAATGCCATAATTCCTTGAAGTCTTAAGGTGTGATGTGTTGTAATTTTTTAATCTGTCCATTTTGCTTTAGATAGTTTTGCTTTAGATAGTTTTAGGTTTTTTTTGTTTTGTTTTGTTTTGTTTTTTTAATCATCAATACAGCCCTCCCTGGTGATGCAGTGAGTTAAAGCACAGCATTATGAAGTTAAAGCCAATTCAGCACAGGTTTGATTCCCAGCCAGGGATATGACCCACATGGCATGGCAGATATCTCCTGACCCTCCCACTGATACCCCCAAGAGTGCACTTTGTCAGTCAGCCTGTTCTGTTCCCCACTCTGTCTCTGGTGAATCCTCTCACCACCCCTGCACCTCTGTATGCATAAATAAATAAATCTTTTTTAAAAATCATCAATAGCAGTTACTTGGAGAATTTGACTATTTTTACTTTTCCTGCAGGTGCTGTTGTGGTTTGATTTGATTTTTTGGTCTTTGCTGGCTTCTGTAAGTACTAAGACCTGTCTTTTGCATCTTTTGCATCTGAGCCAGCAAGGAGGCAAAGGGGCCTGGAGTGTTCCATTCTTGTGCAAATGTGCTGGAGAAGTGGGAAAGGGTTAGTGGTATTTGTGGCATCACCAGTATCCCTCCTCTTTGGGCCTTCATATCTGAGATATTGCAGTTTGTGATCTTTCAGCATGCTTCATAATGTCAAGATCAGTGCCTACATTGGTAGAGGGAGATGACAGTACAGAACAGTCTCTGATCTCCTTAAAGGGCATCTATCCATGGTGGAGTAGCCCAGCTCCTCCGTACATATTTCCTCTTGTTCTAGGTTGTGTATCTATACCACTTCACTGCCACCCCCAGGCTACATGGCTGAACTCACAGCCCTAGTACATATGTCTCCTGCCTGGAACCATAGGCTTCAGCTATTCCTTTCCACCTATCTCCTAGTCAATGAAGCCAGACTCTCTTCTGGATTTCTTGTATTGCTCTTTGATGCCCAAGCTGTGTCCCTGTTTTTGTCTAAATCAGGTGATCTCTGGATATAATATCCCTCTACCTGTTAGATATTCCTTTCAAGAATGAAGCAAGAAAACTTCTTTTGCCATCTGGATGATGATCTCCTACATAGAAACTTTAAATCAGTGAACTTTATGTTGTGATAATTACATGCCAATAAAACTATTAAATGTATTTCAGTTGCTACATTTTCCAAAATAAGTTCCATATTTCCTTTGCAATTTCTCCCATTGCCTTATGTTTAAAATGTTTATTAGTTTATGCTAGTTTAGTGGGTAACTTGTGAACTCCCAAGGGTGAGTATTTGTTTCAGTTTGGAAATTTTACAGGGTATTTTAATGAAACAATGCATCTCTCTTCAGAAAAAAGGGGAAAAATCTCATTTGTGAATTAATATACATTGGAATCCATTCAGTATCCAGTGAGAGCCTAACCTTTCCTACTCTCTATCTAGTCCATAAAAATCTAATAATAAACAGAGGAGATGAGGTCTTCTTTTCTTTTTTTTTAAAGATTTATTTATTTATGCATACAGAACTGGGGTACAGGCCAGAGGTGCAGGGGTGGTGAGAGGCTTCACAAGAAACAGAGTGGGGAGCAGAACAGGCCGACTGAAGAAGTACACTACTGAGAGGAGCAGCGGGCGGGTCAGGAGAGGTCTGCTGCGCCATGTGGATCACCTCTGGGGCAGACAGGGATCGAACTCATGTGGAAGTGGCTTTAACTTCTTAGTGCTGTGCTTTAACCTGCTGTGCCTCCAGGGAGGACCCTCTTTTCTTGAGATTTTTTTAATTGCCATAGAAAATGGATGGAGCGCTTGTCTATCTCTTAAACAGATCCTGTTCTACCAACCACTAAATATAAAGTATAAAAGACATCTTTGAAAGAAAATGCTTGATCTGTAGATACGGATTCACAGAACTTCATAACCTTAAAGTCTCATAGCAATTTTTATAATTCTTTGATATTACAGACACAGAAATTAACCCACAGAGTACAGTAATTTGAGGAATGAAACAAGTATGTATCAAAAATAAAAACTACTTAAAACTCACAAATTTGTATATACAGCACAATTTTTTTTCTCTTTTGAGGCATATATGTAAGGCAGATTTTCTAGGAAAGCTCCAATTACAAATACTTTCATTCTGTTCCAAAAGGCCTTTCATAAAGTGGGCAAGTATATAGGGTTATTTTTATTCCTTTGTTAAGACTTATAAAAAACAAATCCCTAAATCAAAAGTGATTTTTTAAACATGTTTTTTTGTTCCTTTGTCAGGCCATATTTTTGGTTTATAAAATATAGTCACCATAGCTGCATTCTTCTCCAAAAGAGTAGGTGGTTGTGGCTTTGCAGTTCCTTGTCCTCTGTGCCTGCCAATATCATTAACTTGCTAAACCTGAACTTCTGTTTTACTCAAAATCTTTAATTACTCTCTGCTTCTCTCAACCCCTTCATTATTACAAGCAATTAAATTGCAGAAGTAACGTCATCTTTTTGACATCTGGAAGATATTACTATTCATCTCCTTTTTCTCCAACCAAACCCCAGTGCAAGGCTGAGAAGGACCCCCAGCACTGACATCTGTGAAGGGAGCTTGTTCCATACAAGTTGATGCCCAGCCTGGCATCACCGGGTTACTCTGTGACCAAGCATCCAACCTTGGAAGCTGAGACTCTCACCCTAAAATGGGAGATTCTACTGTACCTACATTTCTTCATCTGAGAAATTCAAGCTTTAGAATAAATGGGGATAACAGAATATGCTTAGGGAGAATATTCTTCCTTAAAATTCATTATTTGATAGAAATGGGAGACATCATTCTTTAACTGTAACAATCAAATTTTTAGAAAGTATAGGATGTCAAATTTGCAAAAGCATTGTGAATCAAATAAGAGTTTTCAAAGAAAATGTGAAAGTCTGTGAAAACTCAATTAAATGCAGGACACACAGGGCCTTGGGGTAGGACATGTGGAGTACAGTGATGGCTCATGTTTGTATCAACCTTAAATCCTGATGATTCTAAAAAGAAATGACAGACCTTATGTAATGGCCCCATAGAAGGTGTTATTTTCATTAAAGGACAAGAATCCCAGAGAGCTTAAAAGGCTTTAGTAGCCATTTTACTAAGCTGACATCTGGGCTTCATCCAAGGGAGACAGTCCCCTCCCTGCTGTCTCATGTCTCTCCTGTAGGGACTGGAAATCACTCGAGGGAACTCTGACCCAGCTGTGCCTGCTCACATTCTGTAGGCACACTCTGTTCTGTACTTGGGACTCCTCTACTCTGGGAGACATTCTTCTTATTATTTTTAAAAATAATATGATAGATTATTTTTACATCATTTTGTACATATTTCCATCTCAGTTGTATCCCCGTGGGCTTCCCATCACCAAATCACCCATGTGCCATCACCATAGTTCAGTGTATTTCCCTCCCACCACTGTTTTTGATCCCATTCCCCACTCCACCCCCACAAAATGTCTCTGATATATAGCTGTTCATTATTATTTTCTCACCTGGTCTTTTATGCTCCTGCTATGAGTAAAATCATCCTGTATTTTTCCTTTTCTTTCTGGCTTATTTCACTAAGCATGATCTTTTCCAGCTCCATCCATGTTGCTGCAAAAGGCATGTGTTTATTTTTTTGGTTGCTGAGTAATATTCCATTGTGTATATGTGCCACATCTTTTTAATCAAGTCATCCACTTTTGGGCATTTGGGCTGTTTCCATGTCTTTCCAATTGTAAACAAAGCAGCAATAAACATGGGGGTGCAGGTATCTTTTTCAATCAGTGTTTTTGTGTCTTTTGGGTGGATACCTAGGAGTGGGATTGCTGGGTCATAGGGAAGCTCCATGTTTAGCAGTTTGAGGAACCTCCAAACAGTTTTCCATAGTGCTTGTACTAGTTTGCATTCCCACTAACAGTGAAGGAGAGTTCCTTTTTCTGGGAGACATTCTTTTATGTCCTGTGGCCTTGGCTTCACAGCTCAAGCTGCAAAGTATGGACTGTTAACAATGATTGCTGAAGTGTGCTTATGGTGTGCTTCATCAGAAAGAAAAAGCACAGCAATGACAGCAACCCAACAAACTGCAGGACTATTAGCTTAGGGAGGATGAGGGAGAAACTGGAGAGAAGAGAGAGGATCCCAACAAGTATGCTGGGTTGAGGTTGAGGTAACCTCCAAAGAAATCTCTTAGGAGAGGTGTCACAGCCACTCAGCCCAGTGTGGTCAATCCTGGAAAAGTGCAAAGGTGACACTCTACCTTCTTTCTCTTTCATTAATTCTTCCATTTTCTGCTTTCATCTTTGCAGGACTTGTTTGCTTCCCAATTTTGCTATGATTATAGTATATGTCATAGTTTCTCATTTTTCATAAAGCTTTTTACATAGGTAGAAAATTTTTCATGAATTTTATTTTAAAGATATTTGAAAAGATTTCTCCCATGCTCTGTTGCGATGAAACTTCAGCCCTTCCTCCTTCAAGAGAGATATTTTTTCCCTTACTTCACTGGGGTTTATGCCGCCTCATCATGGATTCCAGCTAACAGAATGTGTGGAAGTGATGCTATCAGACTTCTCAGAGAAGGCCTCAGGAGCTGTGCAGATCTGTCCCATGCTTCAGCATGCCTGAAAGGGTTATGTGAGGAAGTTCACTGATCCTCCTGAGGGTGAGAGTCAGATGCGTACAGCCTGCAACGCTCCTGGAAACTTCCAGCTGAATAAAGACATATGAGTGAATCCAAGTGACACAAAGCTAAGAAGCTACCCAGCCAACAAACAGGACAGTGAGAAACAGTAAATAGTTGTTTTAAGCTACCACATTTTAGGGTAGTGGGTGGCACAGAAAAGGAAAATCAGGAACTTGAAAACTCTGCATTCACCCCCAAAGAAGATGTGCCTTCAGCAGTCAACTGAGCACAGGGATTCTCCTGATAGTGGCAAAATGGGTGGAGACTTAACAGGAAGGGAAGACACATGGGAGAGTTAATTACAGAGTTGTTATCTCATTGTAAAATGAGAAGAACAAATCTTACAGCTATTAAGCAATATAGGTTGTAGTCAGAATCATGAGTGTTAGCAGCGGATAGACATGAATTTACTCCTCACTCTGCCACTTATTTAATAAGCTATATGACTTCTTGACCCCATAATATTTCATCTATTAGATGAATGTTTGGTGAGGATGAGCCCTATTCACAATGGATAAAAACTTCAGTCAGCCTGGAAAGCTTGAAGAACAAGACTCACCTCATCCCAAAATAGTAGAATAAGCTTATTTATCACTTGGCTTGTTAGACAATAATGTAATAATAATGAGTTGTGTATGCCAAACACAATAGTTGTGAAGTTTAAGCAAAATCATGTATATAAAATACCTTGCCTTATTACAGCCAGATGGTCTTTGCTCTATAAATTATAGCTACTAAGCACATACAAGGCCACATAGGCAGTCAGGAACTAACACTATTTCCATATCTTACCCCAAAGTTATTATACGTCACCTTTTATCGCTAATGCTCAACAATGGGAACCACTGTCATTTAAAGAAATCATGTATTACTCAAAAAATAAAGTCAAACTATGTTTCCTCGCTATCAATTCTCCTCAATATAAGTGGTTTTTGTGGAATAAAGAAATGCAACATTTTCAAACATCTTTTGAAAGTTAGAGCCTTAGAGAACCACACTTTTGCTAGCTTCTCATATGTGATCAAGAGTACAGGCAGGGAAAATGCAGATAGATATTATGGGAGAAGCCCACTAAAAATAAACAGAGCACACTCTACTATATATTTTTAAAGACTCATCCATGTAATTCAAGATCAGTCATTTAGAAACAGCCCCACTCTATGCCACATAGCATTAAAGCCCAGCCACTATGAAATGAGTCATCCTATAAGAGCAGGTTGGACTGAAAGCTATGTCAGAAGACACTTATATTCTCTGAAATCTATTATTTTGGTAATGAAAGGGGTGAAGAGTTTAAACTCACCACTTATGATGTTCTGGAATGTTCTCCTAGAAAAGACCCTTACAAAATGCACTGTGAGTTGAAGACAAGGGGTGTAGGACCAAGAGGACTATGAAATTGCCTCTTCTAGAACAGCAAGGGACTGAGCAACATTGTCCTTTACTTGAAGAAAATGGGGAAAGAAAGCTTTATTTTTGTATTAGGCATATGGTTGGCATTCACCAAGTGTTTATTAATAATAATGAGTTGTGTATGCCAAACCCCCTTTAGAGCAAATTGACCCAGATCCAAATTCCACAGTGAGCCAAAGGATTCAATGTCCTGGCAGGAAGCTTGAAGGATTTGGAACAATCCATACACAGTGCAACCCCTGCTCACACCACAGTGCATTTTCTCCTACCCACTCAGCCCCACCTCTGCCCACCCCCACATGTGTGTGGGGCGTGGTCCATTGGAGTCCCTCCACCACATGTCTTTAGTAATCAGGGATGTTGCTTTTTCCTCACCTATACCAGGCATTTTGCATTTCTGTCACTAGATAAATAAGATTCTAACTTGGTTCTTCCTCCTGAGAGCATAAACAAAGACAACCTTTATGAAAGAAAAGATGCAGTGCAGTGCCAGCACCAGCTACTAGATGTGGTGGGAGCAGAGTTACCTCTCCACATTGGTTCTCCTTTGTGAGGGTACCCAAACCTGCCTGTTTCCCATCCTTCTTCTCTGACATAAACAGTATAGTCACCTGCTGCCTGCCTGGATTATTTTGGTGATGGTGAAGCTATATTAGGGGCAATAGAGCACCCAACACATCTTTCCAAGTCTGCAGACTAGCAAATGGAGGCCACAGGATTTTCTGCCTTTACACCTCTCAAAGCTAAATAAATATACGCTGATGAGCAGTTTGTTTGGTAAAGATGAGCCATATTCAACATCAATAAAATGTCAATTAGCCTGAAGATCTTTGAACAGCAAGACTTACCTCATCCCAAAGTAGTGGAAAACAATTATCGTCACTTGACTTGTTAGACAGTAATGTATTTTACCAGGCCCAGTGCATTTTCTTTCCCAAACATTTGCATACAGCTACTCATACCATCCTGACTATGTGCCATCTGCCATAGCAAGAGGGGCATGACAGTGTCACCATCTGCCATAGCAAGAGGGGCATGACATAGGTACAATGGAGGAAAAAAGTTTGTTTTGTTTTAGTAATTGTTATTTTAATTTACTTTTAATAAGAGTAATTTTACTGAGATCTGTTTTGCATTAACATACATGGGAGAAATATATTAGTAACAGCCCAGGAGAAAGGAATTTCATTTTTTACAGATGTGGTTCAATTTATTTTAAATAAGAGCATGGCTCTATCTCCTCAAATCAGCCAATAAGTTGTGCCTTTTCTATGGGCTAGGTGCTCTTCTGTCACCCTACGAAACATAAATAGTGCATCATAAAGATGCAGTCCTGTCCCCATGGAGCTCAGTTAGGTTTAGAGATTAAGCAAATATGAGTAAAATGCAATTTCAAGGTTTTGTTTGTTGAACTGGGTGTTGGTTACAGAAATTTATTCAGCTCATGATATTCAATTAATTGTAACCTTGGCTCTCTCTATATATGTACCTGTGTCTATCAGTCAAGTCTCTGTAATCCACTTACCGATCTATTTTTCTATCTATCCACTTGTTGACCCTTGAGGAACATGGGTTGAAATCATGTTGCACTTTATGTGGATAAAAATAGGGTATCAATAAATACTTTAAATCAATACTTTAAATGTATTTTCTTTTCCTATGATTTTCATAATAGCACTTTCGTTTCTCTAGCTTACTTTATAAATAATGTTTATATGCTGTAAAGAAGACAGTATCTAGTACATATAACAGAAAATGTGCATTAATTGACAATGTATTTTCACACCTTCCAGTTAAGTTTTAGGGGATCAAAAGTTACAT
This sequence comes from Condylura cristata, assembly GCF_000260355.1. Classification (NCBI taxonomy): domain Eukaryota; kingdom Metazoa; phylum Chordata; class Mammalia; order Eulipotyphla; family Talpidae; genus Condylura; species Condylura cristata. The sequence continues at coordinate 3,385,693 of NW_004567117.1, read as the reverse complement.
TTGAATTTTTAATTATACCCCTAGCACCCAAGTTGTTTAAGGGTCAACTATATAGAGAAATATTTTCATCAAAAAAAAAAAATTTAAATACACCTCAAATTCTAATAACAAAATTCATTGAGTTATACAGATTACACATAAATTGTATAATTTATACAAGGAAACAGCAATTTTCCTAAGTTTTAAAGGTCATGTTCCCAAGACAACCACCAATGAATGGTATATGGCAAGCTGAACATACACACACAAAACAGAAAAAGAGAATGAAGCCCTTCATGTACAGCTAAAATAGTTGTCTACTATCAGTGAATTTGGAAACCACGAAGGTGGGGACTTCTTGTGTTATGTTTTGGGGTGTTTCACATGTTTTTGTTAAAAGAAGAATCTTCTGTGACTTTGTAGATACAGAATAGGCAGCACAGACATCTGCTCACCAAGACTAGGTTTGGGACATCTTATCTACTAAAAAGGCTAGCTGAATTGATGACTAGGTGAAGCCAAGGAACATGTACTGCTCCTGTCCCGGGAAGGATCAGAGCCCCAGGACCCGGGTGCTGCATAGAACAGAGTGGTGACAAGTCCCAGGTGCCTGGCGACATGGTTGTTTGAAGGAGCTTATTCTGTTTATGCTGGGAGCCCAACCAAAGTCTGCAGGGTAAGGAGGGTTGTCTGGCTCCAGAGACCCATGAAAAGAAGATGAAGGGAGGTAGCAATGGAACTGAGATAAAAGGTGGGGTCTCTCACCCAGAGCGGGAGAAGAGAATGGAGGCGAAGTAGATAAGCAGGCTGCACAGTGATATGGGCTGGGAGATCCAGGCTTCTTCTGCCACTAGAGAGTCACAGGGCTAAGATTTATCTCCCTTAAAATTAATAAAAAATGGGCAAAATATTTGAAACAACAGTTTTCAGACATTAACAAAAAGCAAGGCAGAGAAGTTCCTCGAGAGGTGAACATGAATATACAGGCATCCTCATTTCATTGTGGACTTTACTGTACTTTGCAGACACTGCATTTTATACAAATTGAAGGTTTGTGGAAACCTTACTTGAGCAAGTCCATTGACCCCATTTTTCATGAGCATGTGTTCATTTCAAGCCGCTGAGTCACATTTTAAGGGAATTCTCACAATATTTCCAACTTTTTCTTCATTACTTTACCTATCGTGGTGACTTGTGACCAATTATTTTTGATGTTATTATTGTAATTATTGTGGAGGCACCAGAAAACTGAGTCATATAAGGTGGCAAATAAACTTGATATATGTTTTGTGCGTTCTGTCTGTTTCACTGACTGGATGAGTCTCCTATCTCTCTTCCTCTCTTCAGGCCTCCTTTCTCCCTGAGATACAATAATCTTGAAAGTATGCCAACTGATAACACTTTGAACGTTCAAATGGAAAAAAGGATCTATCATTTCTTATTTTAAAACAGAAGCTAGACATGATTAAGTTTAGGAAGACAAGTTAAGATAGACTGAAAGCTAAGTGTCTTGTAACAAACAGGCAAATTGTGAATGCAAAGGAAATGAAGTGTTGTTTTAAAGGACACGCACGTGATAAGAGAGTGAAGCAGTCCTATTGCCGATATGGAGAGTGTTTTAGTGGTCTGGATGGAAGCTTAAAGTAGCCATAGCATTTCCCTTAACCAAAACAGGTCATAACTCTCTTCCATTCTATGAAGGTTGAGAGAGGTGAGGAGGCTGCAGAAGGAAACTCTGAAGCTAGAAGAGGCTGGGTCAAGAGGGGTAAGAGCAGGCATCATCTCCACAGTGTGAAAATACAAACTGAAGCAGCAAATGCTGAGATAACTGGTGAAGGCCACTGCATGAACTGTAGATCTTCAATGTAGCAGAAACAGCCTTTATGGGAAGAAGATATCAGAGTCTCCAACACTGTCACGCTAGAGAGAAGTCCGTGCCTGACTTCATGCTTCAGAGGACAGACTGTCTCTCATGTCAGGGGTTAATGCAGCTGGCGACTGTAAATTGAAGCCAATGCTCACTTACCATTCTGAAAGTCCTAACGGCCTTAAGAATTATGCCAAATCTAATCTGCTAGTACTCTTCAAATGGAACACCAAAGCTTGGATGACAGCACATCTATTTACAACATTGTTTACTGATTATTTTAATTCCACTGTTGAGCCATGCGTGCAGAAAACAAAAATTCCTTTAAAGTATCACTGTGACAATATGTAAGGTCACCAAAGTTCTGAAGAAGGTATACAAGGAAATTAGCATTGTTATGCCTGCCAATAAAATATCCATTCTGCAACCAGGGATAAGGAGTCACTTTGACTGGCAAGGTCTATTTTTCAAGAAGTATATTTTGTAGCCTTTAATTGTCATGGATAGTGATTTGTGGATCAGAGCAAAGCCAATTGGAAGCCTATGGAAAGGATTCCCTGTCTTAAATGCCACCATGAATATTCATGATTCATGGGAAAGGATCAAAAAATCAAAATTTAGAAGAGTTTGGAAGAAGTTGGTTTTAAGCCTAAAGAATGATTTAGTCTTTTAAGATTTTTGTGGAGGGAGGAAATTTAGATGTGGTAGAAATAGCAAGAGGACTAGAATGAGAAATGAGCCTGCAGATTCAGCTCACTTGCTGCAATGGCATGATAAAACTTTAATGGAGCGGGTCTTGTTTTTTATGTATGAGTGAAGAAAATGATTTCTTTGGGTGGAAACTACTCCTGTTGAGGAAGCTGGGGCCATTGATGAAATGACAACAAAGCATTTAGAATGTTGCATAAACTTAGTTGATTAAACAGCGGCAGGGTTGGAGAAGACAGTTTACCATTTGGAAAAAGGTCTGTGGTGGTTACATGTAATCAAACAGCATTTCATGCTTCGGAGAAATCTTTCTTAAAAGGAAGAGTTTCCCAATGAGGCAAAATTCATCACTGTCTCATTTTGAGAAATTGCAATAGCCATCCCAGCCTTCAGCAACCAGTCTCCTGACCAGTCAGCAGTCATCAACATCAAGGCAAGATCCTTCACCAGTGAAAGATCATGACTCACTAAAGGCTCAGATGATCTTTAGCATTTGTCAGCAATAAAGCATTGTTACGTGAAGGTGGTACGTACATTGATTAGTTTTAGACAGAATGATGTTGCATACTTCATAGACTGCAGTATTAAGAATATAATTTTATGTGAACTTGGAAATAAAAATCTTATGTGACTCATTTTATTGTGATATTCACTTTATTGTGGTATCTGGAACTGAACCCACAATATCTGTGAGTTGCACCCATACCAACAGACCATGGCCAGACTACATATGAAAATAGAACTCTGACTCACAACTTGCATTAACCAGTGTAGGAAACCAGCCTATCTGGAGGAGTAACCTGCTAAGTGTCCAGCCTACCATCTATAGTGACCAGACCTGGAAGATAGTGAGATTACTACCTCTAGCAACTAATCTACATAGTCAAGATTTAATTAACAGCTGACAACTTATCCAATTTTTACTTCCACCCCCAACCTAGTTCCAAACCCACTTCCAGCCTAGTTCCAAAAGCCAATTATGTACTCTGCCCAATCAAAGAGGATGCTGCAATTCCAATGAGCTGCTTATAGCTTCTCCACAGCAAATTCCTTTAAGAAAGTCACTTGCAGGTCCTCCCCTGGTGGCACAACAGATTAAAATGAAGCACTTTGAAGCTATCTGTAGCTGCTTCCGCTCAAGTTCAATCCCCCATCAAGGAGCTGACCCACATGGTGCAGCAGACCTCTCCTGTTTCACCTGTTGTTCCCTTCAGCAGTGTACTTCTTCTATCTGCTTATTCTGCTCCCCACTCTGTCTCTGGTAAATCTTCTCACTGCCTCTGCACCTCTCACTTGTACCCCAGTTCTGTATACATAAATAAATCTTTAAAAAAAGAGAGGGAGAGAGAGAGAGGTCATTTGCTTTCCTGCTGTCCTCCATTGAGTAGACTTCATGAATTTCTGCACAGGGGAATGATGAGGCAAGCCATGTGAGCACCCCAGCTCTCTGTCTGCAGGATGTTTTCAGGCCACAGCACAGGGAAGGTGCCTGAGAGGAACCAGGAGGTCTCCCCAGTGAAGCAGACCAGTGAGAAACCTGCTGGAGGACCCATGGAGTGATGAGGCAGGTCTTAGAAGAAGAGAGTGCTACCAGGTGCAAAATCAGCAGGTTAGCAGCAGCGGCAATTGGAACTCAGTGTCCTGGGGAAATCAGGGTGGCAGAGTACAGCATAGCATAAGACCACCCTAGCCTAGCATAAGACCACCCTAGCTTAGCATAGAATAAGGCCACCCTGGCTTAGCATAGCTTAAGACCACCCTAGCCTAGCGTAGCTTAAGACCACCCTAGCCTAGCATCAGTCCTCCCTCTCCCTTCCACCCAGTGCCGAGTCTGCCTCTTGAACACCTCTGCTTGGTAAAGCACAGCTCTGCAGTATTTCTGATTTGCTCTCTTCCCAGGGTAGGAGGTAGAGAGAGAGTGAGAATTATGTGCACTGATAGTGATTTACCTTTCCAGTTCTAAGTTGTGAAGAGATTTTCCTTCACATTCTGGCAATGAATTTTATTTAGGGTGTTTTATACATCTATTGATATAATCATTTTTTTTCCAGTAAGTAATTTTTTAGCATATATCTTTAGGGTTTTTGCATCTTTGTTTATGAAGGTATTTGGCCTAAAATTTTCTTTCATGTTTTATTATTAGTTATTATGCTCTTACAAAATGTGGTAGGTGGTAGGCCCTTCTTTTCTCTTTTCTGAAAGAATTTATGTAAGATTCATAAAAAAAAATATTTCAGGGCTTAGAGATTTGGAGAAAGTGTTTAAATACAAAGTTGAATTTTTATAAAAATAGTACTATCCTGGCTTTCCACTTATTCTGGAATCTCTCTAGCAAATTATGTTTTTCAAGTAATTTCATCTAAATTAAAAAATGTGCAAAGTGAAGGTTCGATAAGTATGAGAGGTAACTGAATTTAATTATTATATCTTCCTGATTTATCTGTGGATGGGCTGATGATTTTTTTTTAAATTTATTTATCTGTGCATATAGAACTGGGGACAGGCCATAGGTGTGAGGGGATGAGAGGCTTCACCAGAGACAAGGTGGGGAGCAGAACAGGCAGATCGAGGAAGTACACTGCTGAGGGGAGCAGCGGGCGGGTCAGGAGAGGTCTGCCGGGCCATGTGGTCACCTCTAGGGCCGGCAGGGATGGAACACATACTGAAGTGGCTTTAGCTTCTTGGTGCTGTGTTTTAACCCACTGCGCCGCCATGGAGGGCCATGGGCTTATGATTTTTAAGAGATTGAAATAATAAAGACCAAGGTAATTAAAATAATTTTTTTTTGGAAATTCATTTCCCACTTTCCTTTACTTGTTACATTTTCATAACTAATTTTTAATATATAATTTGTGTTCTGCTGCCATTAATGTCAAGTGACACAGTTTTCTGAGTCATTGTAGCTTTATACTGACTTTAATTAATTGCAATATGGAGAAACTATTCTGCCAAAAGACTAACAACCAGAATGGTTGTTAGTTAAAAAAAAATATATATATACAGCCTGTGACTACCTAGTGGGGAAAAACTTTTTAAAGAAATCTAATCAATGAACAAGTGAATTAAAATATGGAGAGATCAAAAGAGAAGAAAAGTAATGAATGATAAAACAAGACAAATGATTACATAGATAGTCCAATAGTTAATGATAAACTGTCTAAGACTATTAATATAAATTCAATATAAGAATACTTAAAATAGTGAGAAATTACAAAAGTTTTCTCCCTTTTATTTTAATAATTAATATAACATTTCATCTAACATTATATGTTTCAGGTGTTCATCATTAAGAATCAACCTGTGTATATACTACATGAAGTTTGCCATTAAATGTCCAAATCTATACTTTATAATACTATTATATCCCTTTTCCCTGATTTAGCCCCCTCATCCCCATAAGGCTTTTTTTTTTTTTTTTGGTATGTTAACTGGAATTAATATATCTCAGTAAAACTTAGATGTTGAGAGAGGTAATGAAGGAAGAACAAAAGTAAGAAAATGAAAATACAAAATATTACTAGGGAGATATTTGAGGATGACTGAGACAATATTGTGTTGAGTGAGTTGAAGAGAGAAAAGAATAGAAAAATGAAAATATTGTAAAACTCATGTGCACTGAAGAAAAAAATAAATTAATTATGCATTATCTATCTACGTGGCAGGCAGAATACTAAAATGGTCCCCAAATTTCCCACCCTGGAAAAAACTCTTTTGAGGCCCTGGTAAAACTCTTTTGAGTGTAAGGGAGAACTGTGAATATGAAGAGACTTCACTCTCAAGATTAGATTAATTATGTAGGATAGATGAGAGGATTTTCAGTTGTAACTAAGGTTCTGAGTTAATCAATACTGCATTGATCTAAGGTGAGAGTATCCTGGGTGGGCCTGGCCTAATCAGGTGAGACTTGAAAAGAAAACAAAGAGATAAAAAGCAGCAGCTGCTCTCTTATTGGCCTGGAAGAAGCAAGCTCCATATTGCATAGTGGGCCTTGTGGCAGAACGCAGCAGGCAGCCTCTAGAATCCTAGCACTTCTGACCGCTAAGCAGTTGAACTTTGCCAACAATCCATTAGCTGAGAGAGGACTCTGTGCCCTAGACAAGATTGCAGGCTGACTGTCATTTTGATTGCAGCCTAGGGAGACACTTAACAGCGGACCCCACAAATATGTACCCAGATGCCTGACCTACAGAAACTCCGAGATAATAAATTGGGATTCTTTAAGCTACTAAATTTGTGGTAATGTGTTCTGCAGCATTAAAAAACTAATTTACCCATTAACTCAGTTCTCATCCTTCAAAGATGAACTTTCTTTAGTTTCTGCCTGTTTTGAGTAGGTCTCCAGTGACTTCTGGCTGTGACTTATTTTTTGCAAATTTTGCACAGATTTTTGCAGACACTATCTGTGGGATTGTCCCCTGGACTCTACTCAGTCAGTATGGGAAGCCTAAGCCCGCTAACTTCCAATAAGTTCATATTTACCTGAGCTGCCTAGAATGAATTCTTTTTTTAGTAAAAAAAAAAAAAAAAGTTTTCTTGAAACAAAGACAAAAGTAAAGCTTGGTTTTGTTTTTTTCCTAGTTCTGGAGCCTATAAGAAAACTGGAATGCTAACAGGCAGCCTTCAGCAGGGGCCCAGACAGTTCAGGGAAAACTTAACCACATCCCAACTCTGCTTAAATGCTGACCCTGCAAATTTGATTTTGCTTCAAGAGAATAAACAGTTAACTTTTTCAAGCAATCTGCTCAGCTAAAATTTCCCTCCTTACTGTTTTTCTTCTACTTCCCATAAACCCTGTCTTTTGAGTCATTTTAGCAGGCATGCAAATCAAAGTCCCCCTAATAAATGGCAGCAGCTTGTTTAGTGAAGCACTTAGGAAATTTGGTTTCCCAACAACTTCTTAGGAGTAAACAAGTCAAATATAATTTTTATTTATAATAATGCATTGTTTCATAGGAGAAGGATCATAGTTTGCCAATGTTTTAACTGGCTAAAAGAACAAATGAGACGATCCACAGAGATCAGCCCTAAGGGGTTTGAGGCGCACATTTGCACTGTCTGGTGAGACTACTGGAGTGAATGTGCAGGGAGAGAGGGTCCAGATGAAGCAAATGGAAGATTTCAGGGGACTTGTCAGCGTTTGGCTTCATGTTATTATTTGTGGGCAGTAATCACATTCTCCAGAATCTGCTAGGAAGCTTCTTCCCAATCTCTTCCAATCCTGCAAAACTAAATGAGTTTTCAAAGGGAAAATAACTTCCACTTCGGCATGTGGAGCATTTGTTTATAGCTAGGCTTGCAAAAAAGAATCTGGAATTATTTTTTGGTAATTTGCACATTACTAAATAACAGATGGTCTGCAAAAGAATATCTCTTTTGCAATTTAAAAAATGGTTGGATTTCAAATGCCTAATTTGAAAGGAGTCTCGTGTTTTATAAGATGTCCTTTAAGGGACACCAAACAGCCAAAGCCAGGCCAATACCTCGAAGACCAAAAAGGTCTATTTAAAACCAGGAGATCCTCTCTGTATGACTTGGGGTGGTTCCACCCTTGTGAATCAAGTCTTTGAGATGGCTGGCAGGAAGCTCCCGGTGACAGGCACGAGCAGTGACAGGCCAGCAAAGTGCTCAGGCGGGAGCTCGTCACAGACTTCTTCCAAAACGACTGAGTAATGATAACAACAGTTTCACTTTAGTTCTGTGGACGTACTGCACTGAATGCCCTAACACAAAAAGTAAGAAGAGAGAAGAGGAAGGGAGGAGAGGGAGGGAAAAAAAGGAGGGAGGGAGGAGGGAAGAGAGGGCTGGGGTGGGCCAAGAGGAGAAGAAAGGGGAGGCGCATGGAGACTGGCACACTACAGTTGTTTCTTCCTGAATTGCTGCCTAAACTCCAGTGGTGGAAGAGCTGTTTCCAACAACGATTTTTACATGCAGATATTTCATTTCCTCTGTCCCTTGATTCTCAGAGACAGCAAAGCTCCTTCAGGATGCCCTGATGCACCGAGTCAGCTTCCTTAGGAATGAGTTAGTGAGAGCAAGGAGACCTTGCACTGTGTCCCTGAAGCCAGGCCTTAGACATGGTGAACTGGGAAGATGTTAGAGACCAGCTGGAGGGGAGGCCCTCAGGCTAACAGGAGTGCTTGCGAGTCAGGTGAAAGGAGCCCCAGCACCATGGCTGATCTGTGAGACCCTTTTCTTTTCCTCCCATACACTGGTTATCTGCTCCATCCATTTTGGGGTGCAGGCAATACTGTCTTCTTCCTCCTGCCTTCTGTCCTGGGGAGGAAAAAGGAACCAATTAACTCCAAGCTCTTTAGCTAAAGGGAGCAGAAGGAGGAGGGAGAGGATCATCTGGGACACTTAAGGAGGGCTGTGCTCATTTTCCATCCCCAGAGTGAGAATAATACAACAGGATGAGCTACTTTTTTGAACTGGGAACTCTTTCAGCTGAGCAATTAGCTAGCGGGTAAGATTTTTCTTTCTTCAGAAGAAAAAATAGAGCAAAGTGAAAGAAACTGAGATGGCTAGAAATGGCTTTCCTGGGCTGTTCAGAATTTCCCTGTTCTAGAAGAAATGTAAATGGGAATTTATCCTGTTGAAACTGTTTGGCATTTGACACCTAATCTGTTCCTTGTTTCCTATGCTGCCAGAGGATTCCAGTTCTTTAATAATACTCACCAACTTACACAGAGTAGCCTTAGGGTCTGACTTTCTTATTCACTCACTGCTTCATTGGATGTATATCATATCATCTTTTACATTTCTTTCCAGAACATTTTGGTAAAATACTACCAACTGGAAAAAGGTGAAAAGCATCAGAGCAGCAATAGAGGGAATCCTGAAATGTTCAGCATATACATGGACAGGGGGCTTTGCAAAAAAAAAAAAAAAAAAAACAGAAAAAAGGAAAAGATAAAAATGTGTAAAGAAAAGAGAAGGAACAGGGAGTGAGGGGAAGATGAAAGAAGGAAAGAGGGAAGGAGGGTGGGATAGGAAGGAATGAGGGATGGCAGAGGAGGAGTAAGGAAAAGAGAGATGAGGGGGAGGGGCAAGGAAGGGGGAGGGAGAGAAGGAAGGAGGAAGGAAAGAAGATCCTTGGGATGTGACCACCATGTTTATTTCCTTAACAGTTAAAAGAGAAAGACTAGCTAGTCTTTCTCAGCCCTGTGATTTGGAGTGAGATGGGCTAATTTCATTCCCATTTTTCAGATAAATTAAGAGACAGAGCAGAGGAATGACTTCCCTAAGGTGACAAGTTCCTAGGTTAGGCCCAGACCTGTAGTCTAGGAGCTGTGGGGATGCTTCTGTGTGGAAGCACCTGTAAGCAAAATGACCTAAGAAGGTTAGGAGAAGCAGGCAAAGACATCTCAAAAGGGGGCTCACCAAAAAAAGCTCCAAATCTGAGCATGGGAAACAAGCCATTTGCCACGGGGCTTCAGTGTAAGAGCCGTATCTTCAGACTCTGACTCACAGTGACACATTTTTCATCAATGGCTGCTTTTGTAATGCCCAGTTCTGGAGGTTTAGTCTAGTGATTGTCTAAGGGAGAGTGAGATACTTCTATATATATCCCCATTCTCTCACTGCCTCAGCTTCTTCCCTCTTCTTGCCCAAGTTGCTCCATACTGCTCTGTTGGGGAATAGCCCCGGCCACACACACACACACCCCCAACACGACAGCTTCCAGCAGTTTCTTCTCAGCAACAGATCCAGTGGGCAGCCCCTGCGTGGTAAGAGTCAGTCCTCTTTCCTTGACCCCAGCCCCCTCCAAAATAGGGTTCACACAGATTTGTCCAAATTAGGAATTGCCTCAGCCCTTAACCATTCCACTTGTACATACAGAAAGAGATGGAAGTAGAAGTGTTTTATTTTGTTCCTCATTATCAACTCTGGTAAACAAACAACAGCAAAAGCCTTGTTTGGCATAGAATTAGAAACCTCTCAGAATTCTTCTTGATGAGGGACCCCACCCTGTGCTCAGGTTTATTTGTGTCACTTTTCCCATTCAATTCCAGCATGTGCTCCTGAGATTCCTTGCATTTTTTTATTTTGTTGCCTATTTGAAGCCAACTCCAAATGGTCTTGCAGGCTCAAGTTCAGGCCTCAAGAGCAAGATGTAAGCTCCTGCCTGGTTCCTTGATGATAGGTGAGTTGTTCATGCGACTCTGCTCCAGAATCCCTTTTAGCACCCCTGACCCCTGCGCTGCGGAGAACAAGAGATCCTCATGGTCTTGTCCTTTTGGGGTTTGTTGGCTGGGATACAGGTGTCATGGTGGGACTTCTCCAGAAGTCATGGAAAGCTATTAATTGCTGAGCAATGTCCTGTCCAGATGCCACAGCTCTGGTTTATAGACACAGCAACTGGGCACTCCCTGGTGGCATACAGGTTAAAGCACAGCACTATAAAGCTATCACAGTCACTGCAGCATGAGTTTGATCCTGGCCAGGGAGGTGACCCATATGGCACAGCAGACCTCTCCTGACCCACCGCTGCTCCCCTCAGCAGTGTACTTCTGTGATCTGCCTGTTCTGCTCTCCACTCTGTCTCTGGTGAATCCTCTTATCCCCTGTACCTCTGGCCTGCACCCTAGTTCTGTACGTATAAATAAATAAATCTTAAAAAAATAAATACAGTAAAAACACAGCAACTTTAGGAAAATGTTTGAATGAAAGCAAGATAAAATTCACCTCAGTATGTCTTTAAATTGTGTAAGTCCTATAATGTTGTTCTGATTTTTTGAATAAGGTTCTGATAAGCCTTTGCTCATTACCTATATCATATCATTAACAGCAAAGATTTTTTTAATAGGTCTCCTAAATAATATGCAGGCTTAATAAGATCTGTGTGAATTACTATTATTAATGATACTTGAGATTTTCTATTAAATTATCAGGAAATCAGAAGACAAGATTTAATGTAAAAACAAGGCTTTTTATTAGAAATTAGAAAATTAGATCTGTGTCATTCAAGAATAAAACCTCTATCTGTTCTAATCCCATGGTATATATAAGGACTGATTTAACTGAATTAGTCAAGAAAGACAGAGATAAAAAGAAATTGTTCTTCCTCTAACAAATGGAAATAGACTGTAGATAAAATAAATTTATCAGTTAAATTTTAGAATCTCTGGCACAAGGTTAGAGGGTGAAGTTAGCTGGGCTTGGGACATAGGTCCAACCCTGAGTTAGGAAGCCTCAAGGCTGAGGGAACTAAATTTGGGCCACTTTTTGAAAAAAAAAAAATTGGAATCTTAAATGTTAAGAATGAATGTTACACGACTGATTTTTGAAAACAACGTTTATGGTGCTAAAGAAAAAAAAAGGTTTCAAGGAAAGTCATGAGATGTTTTAATTCATGTTACAAATTTGTCCTCAAACATTTATGACATAAGATCCCATAAGATGACATTTGTGGGTTTCAGATGGCTGCCTCCATGAGAGTGAGTCTTCAAAAGCATATAAGGAAAAAAAAAAAAAAAAACAGAAGCAACTGAAAAATAAATAAATGCACTTCATATAACCTTTGAATTCATAACTGTTTCTTTTTGAAACAATAGAAAATGAAGTTACTTGAAGCTCTCTGCAGCCACTGCAGCACAAGTTTGGTCTCTCTCTCTCTTTCTAGTTCTCTCTCTCTCTGTATTCCAGTTACTTTGTATCCCGCTCTCTTTCCCTCGGTTGTTTCCTATTTCTTTCCTCTTTTGTAAATAAATCCATTATTGACATGTGTGCCTTCAGTATAACTGAATTTTAAGCACGTGGTTGAGGCCCCACAGACAGGCGGCCCAATCCACTCTGGGCTACCGTGTAATAAATTTACATAAGAAGAAATTTAGACAGCAGTAAAGACTCCTGTAGTAAGTAAAAAAAAAAAAAAATCGGGGGTAGAAATATGATCACAAACACATTACTTACCCTAGCTCATAAAACAAGTTTCCATGGTGTTTGAAAGTGAAGCAATGGTCCTGTCTGTGGGTCCTCACCCACAAGCTTAAGATTCAGTCGTACTGTGGACACACAAAAGGTTTGATAATGGGTTTATTTAGGAGAAAGGTAAAGGAACAACCAGGGGAAAAAAAAGAAATACAACTTAACTAGAATGTCCTACCAGTTCTGCTGACTTGAACTCCAATAGCACACTGAAAACCGATCGAGGGCAAAATGACCAGCCGCGAACCACCAGGCCAAGAGAGCCCCTCAGCCCACATGTTCAGTTTTATCTCAACCTGGCTGCTGCTCAGCTCCACCCTCACGTCCAGCATGCTTCTCCTTGGTATTGATGGGATTTGTAGTTCCAGTATCTGGAGTGGGGGCGGAGTCCATGAAACCTATATCTGTTATACTTTTTCTGCTGGCTGTGCATGTGTGATTCAATGGATTTGCACTTACTCCTCAAAGACTCTTTTGTGCTGTGCTTTAAAGACAGGCCATGTATAGCTTTTAATATTTGACTTATTGAGATCCATCAGCATGACAGGTAAACATTTCAAGGATCTTGTTCACTTCACACATTGCATTGATTGCCAACAGCACTTGAACAGGGGCTGAACATTGCTCATGTCCCAGCTGGACCCAAACATCTTGAAAGAAGACTCCAAGGTAGGCACATTTTCTGTAACTTGTGGAAACAAATTAAATTGGTGCTTAGTATTTCCTGCCTTGCCACCCCCAAATACCAGGACATATCAGTTAGGGGAAGCACTTAATCCAGCAGTAGGAAAATTATTGGATTTGCTTGAGGGCATGGACACTGGGCCACACAGTTAAAGAGCAAATCAAGCTCACTGCTGTTTCCCTGAATGGAAAATCAAAATTGACACCAAGAGTTAAATGAACACTAGCAGTTATTTAAAGTTGAGTCTTGTTCTTAGATGTGATCAACTCTACTTTCACATGCATTGCATCAGTTTTAACCACCCTTTCAACTGGCATCAAGTAAAAAATAAATTTCAGTGATATTCAACTGGAACATAACTTGATTAGAACAGAAAGATGCTTATTATGAATTTAAAATAGGCCCTCCCAAACATTTTCTCACACAAAAGTAGCGATAAAGGACTGATCACAAAAATATATGGAGAACTGATGAAACTCAACAAAATTGAAGTAAACAACCCCATCAAAAAATGGGCAGTAGAGCTAAAAAGACACTTCTCCAAAGAGGAAATGC
>NW_004567117.1:3355005-3370727 GCF_000260355.1 Condylura cristata | reverse complement strand
AGATTTATTTATTTATGCATACAGAACTGGGGTATAGGCCAGAGGTGCAGGGGCAGTGAGAGGATTCACCAGAGACAGAGCAGGGAGCAGAACAGACGGACTGAGGAAGTACACTGCTGAGGGTGGGGGGGTCAGGAGAGATCTGCCGCCGCCCATGTAGATCATCTCCTGGTCATGCTGAAGTGGCTTTAGCTTCTCAGTGCTGTGCTTTAATCTGCTGTGCAATCAGAGAGGGCCGATCATTTATTCTTAAGGGAAACTACGCTTGTTACAGGGTAGCCCAGAATGAACTGGGCCGCCTGTCTATGGGGCCTCACCAGCGCACTCACAATTCAGTTAGATTGCAGGTACACACAAAAGGGTCAATAACGGGTTTATTTACAAAAGGGGAAAGGAATAGGAAACAACCCAGGGAAAGAGAGCAGGAGACAAAGTAACTGGACCTTACAGCGAGGCTGACTGAACACATAGAGTCACGCGGTTAGGAGAGCTGCTTCCCAAGCAAGAACAAGAGATGCAAACATGCCCTATTCATCCCCCAAATGTCCCAGAATTCCTGCTAGCTCCACCTTTGCGTCCTTGCAGTTCTCTCCCTGGTACTGCTGGGAGTTGTAATTTCCAGAAAGCTGGAGTAGCGGGTGGAGTAGGGTCCAGAAAGCTGGAGTAGCGGGTGGAGCCCATAAGACTCTGCAGAGTTCCTTTAGGACATCCTTCCCCTTAACATGCTCACCAAATTTTAGTGACCCTCTAGATAGTGAATCCCATCAGACATTTTTGGGTCATCTCAATATTGCTGCAATAGTTGACATTTCTAGACTTCTTCACTTGACATTCTTCTGCCCCAGATGCTCACAGGAGAATCGGGCTCAGGTTGATTCTCTTACCGAGTTTACCGCACCATGCCTTACTTAGTGGTCTCTCCTAGCAAGCCTTTCATGGGTGCTGGAATTCGTTATGAGTCCATCTATGAGTCTTATTTTCTTATCGCATCCAATCTTCCCAGGTGATTTCACCAGACTACGTGGCTCCTGCTGTGATCTCCAAGCTGGGCACTCCCTTCTGGACAGACCCAGTGGTCCCTTATGTTTTCATTCTCAGGTTAGGAGGAATTAGTAAAGGATCTCTCTTCTTGAATGTCTCCAAAGTACTTACAATCAACATGTCAAAGGCTGAATATAACTGTTAAGGGGAAGGATGTCCTAAAGGAACTCTGCAGAGTCTTATGGGCTCCATCCCCTACTCCAGCTTTCTGGACACTATCCCCTACTCCAGTGATTGGAAACTACAACTCCCAGCAGTACCAGGGAGAGAACTGCGAGGACCTAAGGGCGGAGCTAGCAGGAAGGAATTCTGGGACATTTGGGGGATAAATAGGGCATAATTGCATCTCTTGCTCTCTCTGGCTCGGGAAGCAGCTCTCCTGACCGCGTGACTTGGTGTGTTCAGTCAGCCTAGCCTGTTCAGTCAGCCTAGCCATAAGGTATTCCACTTACTTTGTATCCTGCTCTCTTTCCCTGGGTTGTTTCCCATTCCTTTCCCCTTTTGTAAATAAACCCGTTATTGACCCTTTTGTGTGTGCCTGCAGTATAATCGAATTGTGAGCCCGCGGGTGAGGCCCCACAGACAGGCAGCCTAGTCCACTCTGGGCTACCCTGTAACATAACCTCTTCTTTCACAAATTGGTTTCCCTTTTTTTTTTTCTTTTCCTGTAGATATCACTGTGTCCCCCCCCCCCTATCTAATTTACACTTGGGACTTCTCTTGCCTTCTACATTTGATTTGCCTTCAATTGTTTTTTTCCTCAGAAATCTTTAAGTTCACTTCTCTATCTCCAGCTTCACTTTCTTGTTTAAACATTTTCCCTCTGTTGGGTTTTTAAAATCACTTTCTAACTCATTTTTCTGACACAAACTATAAGATTCTTCTCGGTCGAAGGAATCCTCCTACAATGCCAGCAAGTCCACATTAACCCAGTGCATTAAGTACCTCAATAACTTTCCATGACGGTTAAGATCATCTGGGAGGGTGAGACCTCTCATTATCTGGCCTCATCTGTTTGTTCAACACTGTCAACTTGAACAGCATGCTGAGACTATCCACTCAAGATGGCTCAGTAGAACAATGGTGTTCTGGGGGATCTGCAGTGTTTCTCTTTTGTATCACTAGCACTGCCTTGCACACATGTGTCCCTTGAGAAACCCCACAGGTAAACAAACAGTGTGCCTGCCAGAACCTGAAGAGAATAGAGAACCCAAAATTCAATATGCCTCACATTGTTTCTTTTTCTGTTGAGATAAAATCATATATCTTATGAATAATAAAACACTCTTAAAAGACAACAAACAAAAATGTCTGACCTCCTAGGTTCCTCAAACTGCTAAACATGGAGCTCCCCTATGGCCCAGCAATCCCACTCCTTGGTATCTACCCAAAAGACACAAAAACATTGATTCAAAAAGATACCTGCACCTCCATGTTTATTGCTGCTTTATTCACAATTGGAAAGACATGGAAACAGCCCAAATGCCCAAAAATGGATGACTGGATTAAAAAGATGTGGCAAATATACACAATGGAATATTACTCAGCAACCAAAAAAAAATAGAAACAAATGTCTTTTGCAACAACGTAGATGGAACTGGAAAAAATCATGCTTAATGAAATAAGCCAAAAAGAAAAGGAAAAATACAGGATGGTTTCACTCATAGCAGGAGTATAATGGAACAGGTGAGAAAATAATGATATACCAGAGACATTTTGTGGAGGTGGAGTGGGGAATGGGATCAAAAACAGTGGGGGGAGGGGAATGCACTGGACTATGGTGATGGCACATTGGTGATTTGGTGATGGGAAAATGAAGGGGATTGCAAATGAGATGGAAAATGCATAAAAATAAACTATTATAATTTTTTTTAAAAATGTATGGCCTCCTAAATCTCTTGTGTTGATTGCATGTTATACTATATAACTCCTTATTTTTTATTTTTAGCAGACTAGGAAGAGTTAGTAATGCTGTTGAATCTGATTGGAAAGAGGTAGTCAGCTGTAGGTTTGTAAGCAGTTGCATGAATCAGCATTGAAAGCATTTGGAGAATGGAAGCAATGCCAGCAGCAGAGCGCCTCCAGCGGGGTGGGAGTGGGGGGCAGCTTGCCTGCAACTGGAAGACCAGTGAGCGGGATTTATAACTTCACTCTGATCAGATTCAGTCTAATAGCCTCATGACTGGTGGGTACTGTTGCAATTTGAGCTATGGACTCTGTGGGTTTAATATAATTTTTGCATAACTTCATTCATATGGGCCTTTAGAGTTTTTCAGATGCTTTCATAAATATGATTACAACCACTTATTCTACAGAGAAAGAAAACAAGACTCAAAAATTGAAATATCTTGTCCAAATTCATAAGGCTAACAAGTGGGTATGTGACTAGAGGGAATAGAGACTAGTGCGCTTCTGAATCCTACTTTTTTTTTTTAAAGATATATTTATGCTTGCAGAACTGGGGTACAGGCCAGAGGTGAAGGGGCGGCGAGAGGATTCACCAGAGACAGAGTGGGGAGCAGAACAGGCAGATCAACGAAGTACACTGCTGAGGGGAGCAGTGGGCAGGTCAGGAGAGATCTGCCGTGCCATGTGGATCTCCTCCAGGCTGGGATCAAACTTGCACTGAAGTGGCTGCAGCTAGCTCTAACCTGTTGCACCACCAGGGAGGCCCTGAATCCTACTTTATAGAACATGAAGGTGTCCTATTCAACAGTGTCAACCATGGGAAAGAAGAACCTAGAAATAAACTACCCAGTGTGTGCTTTATACAATTTATTTTGAAATTAACAGGCAGAAGGGTCTATGTTTAACCCAAATCCACTGTTTCTGGCCCCGGGTGGTGCAAGGAAAGGAAGAACAAAAATGACCTGCAGGAATTGTGGCTGCCCAAGTAGAGTCACCAGGTGTAGGAGAGGCTGGTGCTTTTTGTTCTGAAGAGAAGACTGTACATGCCAATGAGGGTCTGAAAGGGCACCTGGTTTGTCTCTCGGGTGGAGCTCCAGCGAGGGGGCATGACAGCTTGTGAAACAATTGCATTGGATCAGCCTCTCTTACAGTAATCAAATTATCTTGGAATGTCCTTAGATCCCACCAAGCCTCCAAACTTCATGCACAGCACACAGGCCCACACGGAGAACTGTCTTCCACCAGTTTGCTTTCTACACATGACTTTAAACAGCTCATGCTGGTGCTTTTTATCTTGTCATGACTCTTTCTTTTCCTGTTTTATTCTGTGGGACAGCCCAAGGCAGAACATGATTCAAAAGGAGCTGGTGTCAGGCAAGGGCCTCACTGGACAGCCATTGCCAAAGGGCATTGAAATTTCCCAGAAAAAAGAAAAGCACCAGGTTGTGGTTAAGAAGTTGGTTCTGGGACAAGTAACACTGGCTTTTGAAATGTATCTCCTCTTAGGAGGAAAATAAGTTTGAACAAGTTGCTTCGCCCCAGCTTTTGAATCTGCAATGTGAAAGTAACAACAGTACTATGTACCTCCTGGAGTATGCCAGCTTTGCACCATTATCATAATGGATCTGACTTGAGCACGCCTGCACACAGGCACGGGCACATGGACACCACATTCATAGACACAGATTTGTGCACATTCATGAACATAGTTGGTGACTCTAAATTGATTCCAAGAGAAATGGTATAAGGCCATTCTAAGAATGAGACACTTTCGTCAT
The DNA here is from genome assembly GCF_000260355.1 of Condylura cristata. Classification (NCBI taxonomy): domain Eukaryota; kingdom Metazoa; phylum Chordata; class Mammalia; order Eulipotyphla; family Talpidae; genus Condylura; species Condylura cristata. Next base: position 3,366,000 of record NW_004567117.1, on the reverse strand, counting down.
GTTTGTTCTCATATAGGAGAATATAAAGCGGCAGCAATAAAAGTAATAGGATCTGAGAAACATTTAAACTCTGCAAAGATTATTTTGGCTTCCCACTCAGTTGAAAAATTTTATGGGTTTGAATCTTAGCCCTGCCATTTACATTAGAGGTTGGCAAGTTCTGATCTTCTGCTTATTTTTTGCATAGCTCTGAGGTGAGAATGGTTTTTTACCTTTGTAAGATGCGGTGAGAAAAAAGTCAAAAGAATATTTTGTGATATGTGAAAAAATATATGAAACTCGCTTTTCTGTTCATAAATATGTGAGTGTGTATTATACACCCTTATTCTTTTGCATCTGTCTATAAACTACTTTCACACTTTAATAAATAACGAGTCGAGTTGACAGAGATAGCCCCTGCCTGCAAAGCCTAATGTAGTTACTATTTGCTTTTAATGGGAAATTTTGTCAGTTTCTGCTTAAATAATCAGGTCACTTAATCTTTTTAGGTCTTCATTCCCTCATGTGTAGAATGAAAAAAAAAAAATGATTCCTAACTCACAGAGCCATAGCAGGATCAGATGACATAACAGGTGACCTACAGCATAGTCACCGCACATAATAGCCACAGAACGAACCTTTCTTCCTCCTTGCTTGTTCCCACTCCCTTCACAAAAGACAGAGATGTCACATATCCATATTGTGGGAGGACGTGCTAGACTTCCCTGGCTGTGAAGAACAGGCTGTGAAGCCTGCGGTATTACAAACATGCTTGTAGGTTCTGTTTCTTTCTGGCATCTATAAGTTCATGAATCCAAATAAGTGAGGGAGGCAAACAGTCTTAATTATCTCTCATATACCCCATTCTTGGTTCTCTCCAGTCTACCAGTTATCTAGTACCACAATAATGACCCACAACAAAACCCCCAAAATGTCAGTAGCACATAGCACTAAACATTTACTTAGTTCATGAATCTAAACGCTCAGCTGATGCTGCGAGCCCTTTATGTTTCTGGACTGGGCCGACTCTCGATGGCCATGGTGTGGCCTCAGCTGGGTCTTCTGGTGCTGTGTGGCTTAGATCTTTCTTTCAGTCTCCAGCAGTCTAACAGAGCATGTTCTCATAATAATTGCAAAAATGCAAGAGTAATCCAGCCTGGTGTCCCCAATTTTTTTTTTCAAGCATTTAATCTGTCCTATTGACCAAAACAAATCAAAAATCCAGAATCCAGGGACTGGCAAATACACTCTTGAAGAGAGAAGCTGCAAAGTCAGCTAACAGTGGGAGTGGTGAAGAACAGAGCCACTAGTGTAATAACCCAGCATTCTCAGGGGCTCCCTAACCAGAATGTTACTGCCCTCATCCCCTCCCCCAATCAATAGTTATTTTCAAAACAGGTTTTAATACCTCTACCTAAGCAGAAATGGGCTTGAACGGAATAACACAAAAATTAAAGTACTCCCCTTGTTGAGTAGTAAATTTTAAATGGGAACAAATTTTGCTTTAAAGGGCCATCACTATAATTGGTGGATTTTAGGCAGCAAGAGGTAGTAGTTGGTAGAAGAATTGTGGGAGAAGAGAACCTGCTTTCCCATTTCCTTTGGGGAACAACTTAGGTGGTCTCCCCTTGGCCAGCTGGCAGCAAGAGTGGAAATGGAAGCTATTTACTCAGGGAACTCTGACCACACAACTATTAAAACCCAGTGCTCTGCTTGCCACTTAATAGTGGCTCATACTCCCTTGCCAGCTGGTGGGCCTGGGAGTGACCCTCTTTCCCCACCTATTCCCACTTTAGGATTCTGCCAAAAAATACATTTGTCCTGCAATTGTCACTGAATACACTGAACTTAGGAAAAGCTCCAGGCATTCAATTTCTGATTCTTTTAAAAATAATTATCTTTCTGTAGATATATTCCACTTTGAGAACCAGTGTTCAAGCTGAAGTTTGCTTACATGTAATGTCTTATTTTATGTGTATGTTCTACATCTATCTGAGTATTATTGCCACTTTTTGCATATTCATGTTGAAGGATGGGAACAGAAATAATTTTTCTAGGAATTTTGTGCACATGACTGGGTAATTACGTGTATATTGTCAATTTTTTTTTTTAACTCATGTGGCTGAGAGGTTCCCTGGAACTATTCTTGTGCATTTCTATCCCACTCTGAGCATTCAGTCATTCACTTTGTTTTTTTTTTGTTTGTTTGTTTGTTTGTTTGTTTGTTTTTTAAATTCAGTGCACTGTTACTGTGTCTCTAATATGGCTGGAATGTTTAGGCTGTTTATGAGGAAGTGAATAAAGTGTGAAATTGTTTACTGGAAACACAGTTCACTAAGCACATCCAACAAAAGAGACATTTTTATATAATCCTTTCCTACATGACCAACAGTTCTGTCTTTCTGTGTTTGGAGACACTATTTAAGTGAAGCTGTCACCTTGCCTTAGTAGAGACAGTAGGGAAGTGGAAGTGGTGTGGCCTATTCTTCCTAAGACAGAGAGAGGCTTTCTGTTCTCAGAGGTCTGCAATGTGCTGTCATTGTTCACTCTGCTTGCTTCTCCATCCAGTTCCCTCTACTGCTCTTCAAAAAGGATAAAAATTCCACTATTCCATCCAAACTCAGCCAAAGTTCAGCCTCAGCCCAGTGAATGAATATGTACTGTACTAGGTCCTGGGTCCAAATGCCTCAGACATGGTCTTCATTGTCAAAAAGATCAGAGCATCTGATATATGAGAGGACAGCTGATATTGATGGAGAATTAAGGATTTTGTGAAATCTACAAAGCTTTGGTTGCAGCTCTGATTATTTCCTTTAGTTAAATTCACTCAAACATGCAAACATTTATATAAACAGCAATGTTTCTCCCAGCAATTCTGTGGGATCTTTAAAATGTGCATCTATTTAGTCTAAGATGAAATACTGGTTATAGAATGAAAAAAATTAAACATGCATTCCTTAGTGCTCGGACCTCAACCACAAACTGAACTCCCAAAAAGAGCCATTAACTCACAATGTGTGCTTAAAATAACAAATTTGAAATAAAAATGTTCCAAGACATTAAACTTCAAAATGATCTCTGTCTATAATCCCTTCTGCTCCTGGGTCTGGACATCATTTGCACTCCCCTAAAACTTCCAGGGAGAGATTGGCAGGGGTTCTGAGAGGGAGCACAGGGAACACACACAGGCCGTGCTGAGTGGGAACAGAACAGTTGGGTGCTGGGTGTCCCCATGGAATGCAAACTCCTAAAAAATAGTTTGTGTGTGGACATCAGAGTCTAGAGTCAATTTTAAAGCCCAGACACTTGTTTCCTGAGCCCTCTGAGAAAGTCAAGCAGTGAATATAAGCAGGTTTAATTGGACCAGTGAGTTGGAATTCCTGTGTGGAGCCCAGGAAGGGGCATATAGGGGGTCTGTCCTCATAGGCAGAATGATCCTTGGGGTAGGGGCTCTTAATTCTGGAAAGGCCATGTACATATATCAAAGTCACTTGGAATTCTTTTGTGAAATTTTCACATACTTCACCCCTCTAAAATGATGGAACTTTCTGACCAAACCCACCCCACCTCCTCACCTCAGAGCTCCCACCCTAGGGAAGCTCCAGTGATCTTTGCCAGAGTGGCAGACATAGGAGCAACTTAATGATGATGCTACATTCTGAGAAGTCCATTCACACAACGTCAAAGACATGCTTATACAGCCTACTACACACCATGGCATGTGTTGTAGTCTACCAGCACCCTATATGCTCTAATCTAGTCCATGATGCATGACTGCAGAGTACAAGTCTCTACCACAACTACACAATGAACATACCCAGATGATCAGGTACATTTTATAAATTAATAATAATAATGTTAAGGAACAATTGTTTACAATTAATCAGAGGAACTCTGAATACAGGGCAGGAATGTGAAGAAGAATGTGAAGTGGGGGGTGGCCTCATTTCTGTACCAGGACCACCCAAGCTCAAGCCATGGCACCTGGGATGGTGAAGGAACAAGAAATCATGCCTTAAATGTAATGGCTAAAGAGCTAGAGTTTATTGGAGGCAAAAAGCAAAGGGTAGATGTCAGCTTCAAATGTTTGAAGTACTATTGTTTAGAGGAGAGAAAAGCTTTGTTTCGTTTGGCTCTAAAGGATAGAATTAGAACAAATAGGAAGAGGTTATAAAGACCCAGACTTTGTATCAGTATAAAGAGAACATCCTAACAGAGTTGTTTAGAAAAGTGGCCATTTTATAAAGAGGGAGGGATTGTGTCTTTGAACTTGTTCAGGAGTGGTTGGGGATGCTAGAGGAACAGTTGCCTGAGATGCTACATAGATTACCCAAGATGACTGCCAGGGTTCCTGGGAAGGGACAAATTTAATGTTGAAAAGTCAACCATGAAGAGCTGCGACTCTTTCCTGCTGACACTCCAGGGAGGGAGAGATTAATTCATCCGTTTATCTGTAGAGTGAGTTCTTTCTGAGTTGGCAAGTGGGATGCTGTAAACATTTTCTTAGTCTGTTCCATATTTGTACAAACAAATGTGTTTTCACTGAAACTAATGTAAATATGTGCTTACTAATGAGTGCACTTACCCCAAGCACTGACTAACTAAACAGATCTGTTTTTTTTTTTTATAGACTACAACTTTTTTTTTTTTAAGATTTATTTATTTATTCATACAGAACTGGGGTACAGGCCAAGGGATGCGGAGGGCGAGAGGATTCACCAGAGACAGAATGGGGAGCAGAACAGGCAGATCGACGAAGTACACTGCTGAGGGGAGCAGCGGGCGGGTCAGGAGAGGTCTGCCACGCCATAAACAGATCTGTTTTTAAACCCAAATAAACCTTATTGTTTAAAACACTGGCTAATTAAAAGACTAATACAGAAGAGTCTACATTTGTCTTAATACTTACCTACACAATTTCTGGTAACAAATCCAAAGTCATAGCACCCTTGAGGTAACTTGGAAGGTAGTAGAGGAAACCAAAGGAATAATGGTGTTTCATGTGCACAGAGTACAATGGGCCCTCCATTGAATGGGAATTTCCCATGCAGCACAATCCCATGGTATAAACACAGACAGCTCACTTAGTCCCTTCAAGAAGCCCAAGAATGCTCAAAGAACTAGGTCATTGTTGGGCAAATAGACACACCAATCACCAAGTCAAAAATAGTACAGGGGTCATTTTTAACAAATGACAGGAAAGTGTTTCAGAGAAAGTAAAGTACAAGACCATGTATTCAAAAATCCAAACACCAGAACATCCACATGCTAGAATAGTCTATGAGGATTTGATAAGAAGATCAAATATATCAAAAATCACTTGGAAACAAGCTCCGTTGCCAGGGTCTTTTATATGTGTGCGAGGTGAAGAACAAGGGGGCAAGGGGAAGAACAGGAAGCAGAAGAAGGGTACAAAGGCAGTTAGATCCCAGGAGAAATTGCTACCTGAAGAATGAGGAAGTTGTAGGAAAAGACACTAAGTAGAAAGTCAGAGATCGTTTGGACAGTGTCTCCATCATACACACACACATACACACTCACCCAGGGACAAGGCTGTTGATTAAATACACAGACCCACCTTCCCTGACTCACATCCTATGTTCATGGAAGCTCTTTTCTAGTAATTATTTACTTACAGATTTTTTTTCCTCTTTAATCACCAGGAATGATGATCTGTAATCACCACCACCTTTCCATATCCAAATAAGCTACCATTCATTTTATCTATTTTGTCTGAAGTACAATAATCTGAAAACACTTTTGTACTCATATCACCACTAGCTGTCCACTGGGGGTGGATGTTATTATCTTTTTTAATGGCAGGACTAGAAATTTTGGTCAGCAAGTTTCAACTCATGAACTATTTCAAACCAACCCATATGTTGCTCTACTGCTAAGTGTCCCAATGTTGGGACAAACTCCAGTCCCTGCCAGCTGAATCATGGTGTAAATGCTCTCCATGTAAAATCCTGTGTAACTGAAGCTCCCACAGGCCATCTACTGCAAGTTCTGGTCTCTAGGCCTCTGCATGCTCTTTCTTCTTTCCAACGCTCACTGCACAGGGCCACAGACATGCTAGCTACTCTTTCCTGCATATTTTTAAAAATAATTTTAGAATAAATACATAAATAAGTACATGCCATTCGGTATTTTAAATGAAGTTTCCGTGACCCCCACATGTCCACAAACAGCTGGAATTATCCCAGTTTTTAATTTGTTTCTCATTGGAGTAGAATGTGATGACTGATTGTGATTGTCATTCATGTTTTCCTAATCACTAATGTTTTTTAATAGCTCTTCTTATGCTGCCAGTCTTTGTTCTATTCTCATACCGATATTGCTTGCTTACTTTATATCGGGTCCAATCTTTTATTTATCTCTGCTAGGTTCCTAGCTCACATAGCTAGTAATCTCTTCTTAGTTTTCCACTTCAAACATCTCCTCTTATTTTGTCATACCTGCCTACTTTCTATGGTGTCTCTCATTGAACATAAATCTGTAACATTAATACACATCATTGTTATTGCTTCATGGTAGTTTTTGTTTTCTTTTTAAGGTTATGTTTGATAAGTCTCCATGCAAAAATCAATAAAGCATTCTTCTGCATTCTTTGATTATTTTACAGATTTTTAAGGTTTTCCATCAATTTATAATACACTTTTATAAATAAATTTGGATGCGAACCCAGTTCTATTTCCTCCATAAATTAAACCATCCTGTGGTGTGACAGAGTTGGTTTATACAGGTGACAAGAACTAACTGTTAAATATTTAAAGTTTTTCAAGCTGGTTGTTAAATTGTTGTTAAATTGAAATTGGCTGTAGTGGGGATGTTTATACCATGTAAATCAGTAAATCCAATAAAGCAGGCTTGTTTTTTCTCCTGAAAAAATGTTTTGCTCTCTAAAGTCTTCTGCTAAATCATTCTTTTTCCACTGACTGTCCTGTTTATTTATATCTATAGAAAGTTCCCAAATATACAGAGATGTTCATCTAACTATACCATCTCATTGGTATATTTCTCTGTCCTTGAATATTGCCAAACTATTTTATTAATATATCTTTGAAACATATCTTAAGAAATTTTAAAGCTAGATCCTACTCTGTGCTCCTTTTTCCAAGTTGACTTTGAAATTGACCATTAAAGGTTAGATTATCACATGTATATTTTCTAATAAGTATACCAATCACCATAAAAATAGTTTTCTTCCATTTGATTGAAGTTGTTTTGAAATTATAGAACAATGTTCAGAGAATTAATACCCTCAAAAATTCAGTCATTCAATCCACAAACATGTTTAATTTTATATTTATTCAGAATCTACTTTATAAAGCTTAATTAAATTTTGGCATTTTCCCAAATAGCCTTTATTTTTTATTTGCTTATTCTTAATGCTTTATGGTTGTGACCGTTAGCTTATTTCCTTTCCAATATTTTCTAATTGGTCAGTTTGGAAAAAATCTATTGATTTTTGAAATTTAAATGAACTTCATTTAAACTGAATTTGCTGAGTGTTCCTATTGTTCATGCTGGCTTGAGCTGAATTTTCTATGATCATAGTATCTGGAAATAACAACAGGTTCTCCTTCCCTTTCAATCATCACATTGTTTTATTCTTTCTGTCTTGATGACAATGACCAGCAGCTACAGTATCACTTAAGTTCTAGTGATAATTAATAATAAATTACAATAGCGCTTGACACAGATATTGGAACTATCAAAAAATGATAAATATTCACATAAATAAATTTTAAAACATTTAAATGAGTACATAAATAAAAAGGTTAAATATGTTAAAGATTCATACAATATATGTATAAACAGATGAGAAATTTGGGTAAAGAGATTTAAACTATAGAAAAAGTACAATGGAAATGCTAGCAATAAAATATATTAATTAGAGGCCTTCAATTAGAGGCACTTCTTGAATCAGAGGAACTTCTTCAACAGAATTCCAGTAAACAGGACATAACAGAGTAAAAATTTTTTAAAAACCCAGTGAGGCCCTCCCTGGTGGCGCAGCGGGTTAAAGCACAGCATTGAGAAGCTAAAGCCACTTCCGCATGAGTTCGATTCCCGCCTGCCCCGGAGGAGACCACATGGCGTGGCAGACCTCTCCTGACCCGCCCGCTGCTCCCCTCAGCAGTGTACTTCGTAGATCTGCCTGTTCTGCTCCCCACTCTGTCTCTGGTGAAGCTTCTCACCACCCCTGACCCTCTGGCCTGTACCCCAGCTCTGTATGCACAAATAAATAAATCTAAAAAAAACAGTGAAAATTGGTAAGAAAGCACAAAGAGCAAATAGAAAACATAAAACTCTTAAGTTTTAAGAGTTGTAAGCCAACATCAAAAATGTAATTGGAGTTGACAGAGAATTAATGAACAGAGGGAACAGTTGAGAGACAATGTATGTGTATGTATATATAAACATACATATATGTGTATACATATACATGTATGTATATATATATACATATGTACATATATATATATTTTAAGAAAGAATAAAGAAGCTGAGTGAACTCCAAACAATAAAAATCCTATAAATTTTAAGCCAAGACACAGCACAATTTTTTGAAAATATCTTCAAAGCAGTGAGAGAAATAGCATGCTACCTAAAGAGAGACAATTCGAATGAAAACAGATTTCTCATGAGAAACCATGCAAGTCATAAGAAAGTATCACAAGGTTTTCCAAGTGCTAAAAGAAGAATTTCAACCCAGAATTCTATATCCAGAATAAAGGTCTTTCAGGAATGAAGGGGAAAATCAATGTTCTCAGATAAAGAAAAACTAAGTTTACTAGTACACCTGCTCTAAAGAATAGCTGGTGGAAATTTGTAAAACTAAAAATAAATTAATTACTTAATAAACAAGCAAGTAAATAAGTAAAAGTTAAAAGAAGTAACCTTGGAAACATTCAGAAGGGTGAAAAATGATGGCAAAACTATTAGACTTTCTTTTCCTCTTGAATTTTCTAAATTATAGTTGATTTTGAGCAGAATTATAACATATTCTGTTGTGGTTCTCAATATATGTAGAGGAAATATTTAAGTCAACCCTTAGTATAATTTGGGGATAGTGAAAGGACTTAAAAAGAGTAAGATTCTATACTTCTTTCAAATTGGTATAATGTCCTCATGAATAGACTGTTATAAGTTACATATGTGTAATGTAATAGTTAAGGAACCACTAAAATTCTCTGCAAAATTCTATACTCAAACACATGATAGAAAATAAGACTTAAATTCTAAAAATGTTCAAGTAACAAGCAGGCCAAAAAATAAAAGTCCAACTTAATTCTTAATATATCAATAATTACATCAAATTTAAATGATATAAATATGATGGTTAAAGGACAGGTTGGCAGAGTAGAATTGAAAGAAGAAGAAATATGATCCATCTCTATATTGTCTAAAAAGGAATTACCTTCAAATACAACATAGGTAATTTGAAAATAAAAGTAAAAGCTATACCACGTAAACTTTTATTTTTAAAATGCAGAAGTTACTCTTATAACTCAGCTAAAGTATATGTCAGAGTTAAGAAATTTAAAGGTATAAAGAACATTACATATTGATGAAAAGGCCAATTACCAAGAAGACACAGCAATCCTAACTATTCAAGCATTAAAAGTCAGAGCCATGGGCCCTCCCTGGTGGCACAGTGGGTTAATGCAAGCACTGACAAGCTAAAGCCTCTTCAACCCTGACAAGCTAAAGCCACTTCAACATAAGTTCGATCCCACCCCAGAGGTGACCCACACGGCGCAGCAGACCTCTCCTGACCTGCCCACTGCTTCCCTTAGCAGTGTATTGGCCTGTTCTGCTCCCCACTCTGTCTCTGATGAAGACTTTCACCGCCCCTGTACCTCTGGCCTGTACCCCAGGTTTGTATGCCTAAATAAATAAATCTTAAAAAATTCAGAGCCACAAACACATGAAACAAAAACTGATAGAACAGAAAGGAAATATAGGCAATTTGACAAATTTAATAGGAAGCTTCAACACATCTCTCTCAACTGTTAGAACAACTAGGCAGAAAATCAAATGGAAATAGAAAAACTCAGTAACATCATTAATGAACACAATGTAATCAACATTTATAGTATACTGGACCTAACAGCAGAATGCATAGTCTTTTAAAGTGTTCATAAAACATTTTCCAAGATAGATCATATCATAGGCCATAAAACAAACCTCAATCGATAGTAAAGAACTGAAACCATACAAAATATATTACCTGACCACAATGGGATCAAGCTATAAATCAATAAAAGGAAAATAAGAAACTCTTCAAATACTTGGAAACTAAATAAGATGCTTCCAAATAAGCCACGATGGGAGAGAACATCTCAAGGAAAAAATAAATAAATAAACATACATTGAACTAATAGCATACCAAAGTGCTGGGAGAAAAATTGTTGGTGCTGAGTGTTTATGTTAGAAAATAACAAATCACCTGTGTGCCATTACCACTTCCCGGCCCCGTTTTTGAACTAAGGGCGCACTGTTAATGAATTCCTTAAACAAGTGTAATAATCAAAAGTATGAATCTCAAAAAAGCATAGTACGTGAAAGGCATACATATAATTGCAGAGATTAGAAGTATACCTAATTACAAGTATACCTAGTAATCACATCAACTACAAATGAATTTAACTCACATGTGGAAAGATATATTGAATTTTAAAATTCAATCATGTGCTGACTATGTGAATAAAAATAGATTCGAAAATATAGTGAATTAACAAAAGTTGTTTTCTAGGACGATATCATTTGTAGATCATTTTAAAACACAAAGAACAGACTGCTATGTTGTTTTGGACATATTTATATGTGCATCTATAATTAAAAAGTCAGGAGTATAAACTAGAGGAGCACTCACTGAGTTTGGACAGCAGTAGAGATGAGGGAGTCGCTACTTGCTTGTGTAGATGCAACATTACTGTTAACTTTTTTGATCTTTATAACGAATATATGGGTGTTTATATGATTCTTCCTTAAAAAGATTTTTTT
>NW_004567117.1:3350021-3354495 GCF_000260355.1 Condylura cristata | reverse complement strand
AAAAAAAAGATAAAAAAGTAAAGACCTTGAAAATAAAAGCAGGCAGATGCATGCACTGCTGGGGCCTGGTTGTGAGATACTACAGGAAGGTGGTTCTGGTAAAGCTGAGATTTTGGAGGATGGATTTTTAGATTCACAGCTAAAAAATAGCATAAATTTGCCCTTTTGTTACTTTGGTCATGAATGAAATGGTGTACTATGTACAAAAGGGTACGATCTCACTTAGAAAAATATAAATGAAAGAAAAATGTACAGCTGGGTTCTTCTTTAATTTAAAAATATGTGCCAAATTACAACATATTCTACAGTATTAATTGAATGATTAGACAAACAAAAACAAAAAAAAAAAAAAAAAACGCCACCATGGAAGCTTGGGAAACTCAAAAGCCGCGATGAGATTATTTCTCTCATATGAAAGACAGCATTATCAATATGTTGACATATTTGCAGACTCCTGCACACTATAAACTAACGTGTTGTTTACTGCTTTGGCATTGCTAAGCGGTCAGAAGTACACAATGGACTAGCCACGCCCCCCACAATCACTGAGCTCATTTTCACCTGAGAATTTGAGATAACGACCCTGACAAAAATAATTAGAAAGCATAAGAAGACTAGAATATGGTTAGGACAGTGTATCTAAAAATTAAATAGTTTTTACTTCAATTATTGAGCAAGCTGCTAATATTTCTGTGTTCTTAAAAATATGCAGTTGGAAAACCATATGTAAATGAGAGCTCACTGAAAACTGCTTCTCTCATCTGAGCCAACTTTTTCCTGGTTGAATGAGTTTTAAGAATCACATTAAAGCCTATTCATTATTTTGATATTGAAGGCCAACTTCTCACAGACTTATCCACCCGGGGAGTCCTCACCATCAGCTGCCACAGCCGGGAGAACACCGATCTCTGAGAACTGCAGAGAGTCGATATAATTATCTTTGGCAAAGCTTAGCATAGACACCATCTGTCTCTTTAGGTCGAGGGAGGTAATGGAGGATGCCAAAGCGAGAGGCAGCTCTGGGATGGAGGACCGTGGCAGCCAGCTTTCTGGCCTGTGTCTCTTCACACACATACACACAGCCACAAACACAACACCCACACATGCACACTCTCACACACATTCACAGTCAGACACTCACACACACACTCAGAGATATAGATTCACATGCTCACAAACCTGTTCACACACACTAGAATGTTCCAGTGCAGAAATTTCAAATGATGTTCATGTTCCTTACTGCATATTTACTTGAATAATTGGATTAAATAAAATGAACTTGTCTGAGCCTAGACCTTGAATAAATAAAAGCTCTTTGTTTCCACAACTTGGTTAATTATCACAAAGCTTGTATTTTACAAGAAAAAATGAAGTTCGTAAAAGATTTTCATGCCATTCGCTGAAGCAGAGGTTCCTGTTTTCTTCTCCCCTCTGTTAGAGAAGCAAGGAGTGAACATGTGGGTTTCAGGAAAGATCAAAAGGCCTCCCCTCCCCCCAACCCTGCTCATAATAAACAGTCAGTGTACATTTCTCAGCCTGTGCTACTCATGTTAATAAGGAGGGTCACATAGAAACCACTCAGAGGAGAGCCAATTGAAAATCAATTTATGTTAAAAGTTAAAAGATAGTAAAGGACACTCTTCATTTCTTAGTGATATGCTCTGCATATTCATGAAAATAAGAAATATCACTAAATTTTAGATCTTAGCTATAAAGAATGAGTTGAGATCAGGAAATCTAACTTTTCTAGGTTTCAGGTGCTCTAATTTCTCTTTCTCCTCTTTATTTACTAATCTAGTGAAATTGATTTTAGGAAGAAATATTTTAGGGGAAAACTTTCTGCCTTCTAACTGCTCCCAGTTCGGGTTATTAGAAATTTCCACGTCCCCTCTTTTCAGCCTCAATCCAGAAAGCATCTTTTTTTTTTTTTAAAGATTTATTTACTTATTCGTACAGAACTGGGGTACAGGCCAGAGATGCAGAGGGTGAGAGGATTCACCAGAGACAGAGTGGGGAGAAGAACAGGCAGATCAACGAAGTACACTGCTGAGGGGAGCAGCGGGCGGGTCAGGAGAGATCTGCCTCGCCATGTGGATCTCCTCCAGGGCAGGCGGGAATCGAACTCATGCTGCAGTGGCTTCAGCTTCTTTGTGCTGTGCTCTAACCTGCTGCACCACCAGGGAGGGCCAAGAAAGCATCTTTTAACTCATTATGGGGAGACACTGCAGAGTCTGAGACACAGGATACGTAGGAAGTTGGCTAGGACCCCCAAAAATGGACCACAGCACTAGACACTAGCAAGCAAACTGCATTTCTGCAGGATTCTCTGCAGTTATACTATATTTTTAAAATTTATTTATTTATTCATACAGAACTGGCATACAGGTCAGAGGTGCAGGGGTGGTGAGAGGATTCACCAGACACAGAGTGGGGAGCAGAACAGGCAGATCAAGGAAGTACACTGTTGAGGGGAGCAGCGGGCAGGTCAGGAGAGATCTACCTTGCCATGTGTATCACCTCCCGCGGCAGAAAGTATAGAACTCATGCAGAAGTGGCTTTAGCTTCTCAGTACTGTGCTTTAACCCACTGTGACACCAGGGAGGGCCATGATTGTTTTTTCAAATGTTCTGTTTGCTAATACAGATTTATATATTATGTCCAGGACACAGCAGTGCATGTAACACCAGCAGATGGATGCAAACAAGAATGATTTTCTACTCAGTAATTTGCTGTTCCTGGCTTCACTCACAGGAAAAGGTCATCCTTTCTCTGGCTACAAGGCCATCTGTAAATTGTAGCCGTCTAGTCATGTCTGCCACCTCAGGAAACCTGTGGACTCTCATACACACAAGGTCCATTTCCAAACAATACACACACCAGCAAAGCACCCATCTTTGCTGTGCGGTCCTTCAGCTGTGACTGCCCCTTCCTCCTCCTGCTCACTCGTGCCCCATCCAGCTGACACTGCTGCTAACCACTCAAGAGACACAGATCCTTCCAATGCGAAACTCAGAAACCACTAAGATGTGACCCCCAAATATCCTACTTCTCCTTAGCTGTACATAATCCATCACCCGTTAATGAGTGAAAACATGGAGAGGAGGCAAACCAGGAAGAAACATGCATCTTAAAGATAAGAAGTAATGTTTGAGCTCGGTCATAACAACAGAAATACTAAATAAAATGCCCACCAAAATGTGATTTCTAATGTAGCACGTTGATCCAAAGAAAGTCTTATAAAACAACTATGTTAAGTCTGGGGGGCGGTGGGAGGGAGGTTGGGATGGGGAAGTATTTTCATATAGAATTACCCAGTGCGTAATAATTAAAGAGACTAGAAATGGCTATTTAGACATACCTAGGTTATAGATGAATATACCCTTCAATCCTGAAATTCCATTTCTAGAACTTATCCTACATACATATTGGTACACATAGGAAATAATATATGTACAAAGTTATCAAGCACATCATTGCAACTGCAAAATAGTGTAACCAGCCCCAATGTCCCATAGTAGGGAATCTGGTACATTCATCAGTTATATTAGATATATTACAAGGTGTTACTATAGGAAATTTGTTGCCACTTTGCACCAGGAAAGAGATGAGGATCACAATGGTCATGGAGCAAGTTTGCAAGGCAAGACCCAGCTACTTGAGCAGAAGTTCTTGTGCTATGTTAAAGCGATACAAGATAATAAAAGTTGATCTTGAGACAATGATGTGAGGAATAGGGTCCGGAGGGTAGGATAGAGGGTAGGATAGGAATAGGATACAAAATTTTCTGAGAGACAGGGAAGGGGACATCATAACCATGTGTCAAGAGACATTTGTGTCAGCAAAGTATGATGTAATCATAAGCAGAGTTATCCTGAGACTGCCTTGGAGATAGCCACATAATCAGGTCAACAACAGCCTAGGCCTCTCTGGGACTGCCTCATGATACCAGCTATAATCTGTAGGTAGCCAGGAATGCTCTCTGTGATTTATAAATAGCCAATAGGTCATGGTTGCCCATGAGTGGCCAGCTCATGGGAACCCACATATCCCCCCTTTCTATTCAATGGGAGAGGGGATGATGGAGTGTGTAAGGGAAGAAAAGCATCTATGTCTGCTTCTAAAGGTGGAACTATAGGTGGAAACTCAGGTGTAATATCAGATTCAGGAGGTGAGACATTCTGAAGTGGGGCTGGACCACCAGCCCAAGAATGTTTAGTTGTTTTTTCCTCTAGTGCTTTAATGGCTAATCTGCAAAAAGATCCCAGGTATGTATATGTGGAATCTGGACTTGTCCTAAGTCTCTCCATGTCCATCGGTCAAGATGTAAGCACGTTATTGTAATTGTGAAATAGTGTTACCAACCCAAATGTCCCATACTAGTGAAACTGGTACATTCACCAATTACATCAAATATATTATAAAGTGGCCCTCCCTGGTGGCGCAGCGGGTTAAAGCACAGCACTAAGAAGCTAAA
>NW_004567117.1:3347771-3349301 GCF_000260355.1 Condylura cristata | reverse complement strand
CTGGCTTTTGCTTTCACGATAAAAACTTCCTTAATAGTGAAACAGCTCTTAGAATAATCAGCTAAATTTATTAGCATCTGTTTTCACTTTCATTTAAACAAAAGTGACCCATTTTTAGGACAAATGCTGTATTATGATTTTAGTTTTCTGCGATTGAAAAACAAGTAACCCGTCAATCCATTAAAATCAACTATAAGGACAAGACCCTTAGAAATGTTGGATTCAAATTCCAGCATGGCTCAGGAGAGACACTGTCGTGCTGGAGGTCATTTAAATATTCTGATTTTTTAGTTCTTTTCATGAAAAACAAGTCATTTATATCTGTCTTATTCTTCCTCCCAAGTCATTGTTGGATTCCACTCTAGAACAGCATATGACAGTCAGTTGGAAGAATGTCTTAATCCCGGTGTCCCCCCAAACCAGCCATGCCCCATGTGCTTTGGCAAGGAGCTGCCCCTCCCTGACTGCCTTACCTCCCCAGAATGCCACCCAGTGGCCTCAGAGCCCTGCCCATCACAGGCAGACACAGGAAAAAGAGCAGCTCCCTGCTCTTCCTGACAAGGGTAGCTGTCAGAGAGACTTCTGGACGAGTGCAGAGCCAGGGCTGATGAAGTCTGGGATCACATCTGTAGCGATCCCTAGGGTCAGGAGCTCAGGGCCCATCCTCTTAGAAGGAAAATCTATTCCCAAAGCCATCAGCAGAGGTTCCACACACAAAGACTCACTTGTCATGTTTCTCTGGGTTCGAAGAGGCACTCACATCACAAGCTGTGGTCTTTTCCGCAGACAGCTACTCACAGAATAGGGACAGCAACTCCATAGCTTTCAAAACCAACTTCTAAACACCCATGACCAGGCATGTGGATTTGTTACTGTCTTACTTATGCTACTTTTCTAACTCGACAGAGATGATATTGGAGACTTCAGGACTGACAACACAAATAAAAAGGATTTTTTTATATCCTAATCACTAAAGAACAAATTTATTAAAGTGAGAGTCATCTCCAAAGAAGTCCAAGGCTCTCAGAATGTCTCTTCACAGTAATTCTCATTGGTAAGATTTAATATCCCCCAACACACAAAACTGTACTTCTTTCCATATAGACAAAAAAAAGAATAGCAACAACCAAATCCTAACACGGTGCAAGAATTTATAAGTGACTTTACAATACATCTCATACATACATGTACCTCATACATAAATCTACATGTATGTGTGTGTAATTCTTAGCTGTATTTCAATATGTTGGCCTCCCCAGTGGATAAATACCTAGAGTTGAAAGAAATAAAACTGGCCACAAGTGAATTGGTGAATGAAACTAATTTTTTGTAAGTTTTCAAAGGAAACAAAGTTTCTGGAGAGAATGGGTGATCCCAGGTCAGGCATCCTTCTTACCTCTAAGAAACTCAATCTAGTTAAAGTGAAGCCATCCATGTTTTTCTTTTTCCTTCTGACTTATTTCTCTTATAGGTAGAACATAGGAAAACCATACAAGGAACCATACACACACACACACACACACACACACA
>NW_004567117.1:3321663-3347601 GCF_000260355.1 Condylura cristata | reverse complement strand
TGATGATGGTTCATGGATGTCTTGGTGATGGTAATTTTATGGGGCCCTGAGGGGGGAAATCAAACATTGTACAAAAATAGATAATGATGTAAAATAAATAAATAAGCAAAAAAAAAATTTAAAAGAAAAACAAAAAACTCATGTCCTCTCTCCTGTCTGGCATTCCCTAGATACCAATGGGGAGCTCCGTGGTATCTAACCCTTGCCGGGCCCTGAAAGAATGTCATTTTGGAGCCTAAATACTAAAAAGCTTTGTGAAACGTCAGTGTTTAGCAGTAATATTTCCATTCTGAGAAAGTTTTGCCATCATGAGAAAAAAATGTCTCTTCATTCCAGCAATACACTCCCCTCTGGCGAGGGGCTGACCCGGTACACAATTTTGATTTTCAGATTAAAAGGTCCCGATGCTTTTGTAACTGGCTGGGTAATCCTTTGCCACCAGACCTATTGTCCCACTTGAACTCGCCATAAATGGGGAATAAGCTCCATCCATGAGCTCCTTAATTTCTGCAAAGGCTGAAAAAACTCCCCTGGCAACTCCTGTCCCACTGTGCATCCGTGCAGGGGGATTTGCAGGCAGTCCCCGCCCTCCCCCCACACCACCCGTGCACATAAAGCAGCTTTTTTTTTCCCCCAGGGATTACATGGAGGGCAGAGAAAAGAGCAGCTGAAACACGTGACTCCGGAGCCCCATGAATGGCTCGGCTGGAGTGGAGAGCTTTGAGCCTGTGGCTAATTTACTGCGTGGGTTTCCTTTCCTGAGGCTTTGAAGCAGTTGCACTCAACCCTCAAATCATAATAACACTACATATCCCTGAAATGCTCAGAGTGCCTTTTACCCAGCAAAGTCAAGAGCAATTTGGTTTATGAGAAATAAAAGGAATACTCAAAGAAATCTTTGTCCCTAAAGCCCACTGCCTCAACCCAAAGTTACCAGTTAGCGATAAGGCATTTTTTTTTAAGATTTATTTATTTATGCATACAGAACTGGGGTACAGGTCAGAGGTGCAGAGGGTGAGAGGATTCACCAGAGACAGAGCGGGAAGCAGAACAGGCAGATCGATGAAGTACAGTGCTGAGGGGAGCAGCGGGCGGGTCAGGAGAGGTCTGCCACGCCATGTGGTCACCTCTGGGACAGGCGGGGATCGAACTCATGCGGAAGTGGCTTTAGCTTCTCAGTGCTGTGCTTTAACCCGCTGCGCCACCCGGGAGGGCCACGATAAGGCATTTTAAGACTATCATCTGCTCACTTTTAGAGTAGCTTCCACAGTAATGCTTTGGCTTCATTTAAAGCCACTTTGAGCTGTCTTGACTCACCCGCAGAAGGGCCTAACCTGGCTCATCCGTCGAAGTGTTTCCCTGATTCATCTGTGTAAGGTGTAGGAAGGGTTAGACCAAATCCTTCTGCTTGGTCCCTAAAAGTCTACTCTGCTCTCTCCCTGTCTTTTCGCTGATTAGAGAAACCCTGAGCCAGGTAACAAGTCCAGTCTGGTCTTCCTGCCAATGGGTTTGATCAGAGCTAATTCCTTCTTCTGTTCCTGGATGTTCTGGGCAACGGAAGAGAATGGAACCCTAAGAGGATTAAAGATCCTGTGAGAAGAGATGATGTAAACAAATGGCAGGAGTTGAAGAAAGGAAAATAGTAGAGAGGACTCACATATTTTGAAGGCTCTAAGTATTTGCCCTTTTATGTCATCTCCAATTCTAGTGGAAACTAGGAAAATGAAGATAGCTCTAGTTCTGGAGTTGTACCGGGTTACCAATCTCCTAACTTCTTTTGCTCAAAATTGTGCTAATTAGAAAAAAATAGTTTAAAGCCATGTCAGGATTGAAAAGTACCTTAAAATGTAATTTGATTTGTAAGGACTATCAATGTTCAAATTAGCATTTTTATGACTTGAAACAAATTTAAATCACAAAGTATTGCAAAATTAGAGTCATTTATAAATTAATAGCTGGTATTTGGGATCATTCTACACCATCCTTTAGCTCAGAAAACAATTTTAAATACAAGATGATGTGTCGTTTATAAAAGAAAAATGAATTTGAGGCCCTCCCTTGTGGTGTAACGGGTTAAAGCACATCTCTAAGAAGCTGGCAGAGGCTGCTTCAGTGCAAGTTCAATCCCTGGAGCTGATCCACACAGCACAGCAAATCTCCCCTGTCTCACCCATTGCTCCCTTCAGCTGTGCATCTGCCTGTTCTGCTCCCTACTCTGATTCTTTTGAATCCTCGCACTGCCCCTGTACCTCTGGCCTGTACTCCAGCTCTGTATGCAGAAATAAATAAATATTTTTTAAAAAGAAAACTGATTTTGAAAGCAAAAGACAGCAATTTGTAACTGTTAGAACAGGCCTGTAGTAATCACTAAGCATGCTATTTCTGTCCATGCTTCGCATCTGAAAACACTCACTTGTATCCATCCATTGTGCAGCTGTGATTTTGCTGGAACGAAATATTCCATCATGTGGTAGAAAGGGTGCATGCTGTTATGTTTTAACTAGGAGATGTGAGTAGAACGTGATATGAGGTAGTAGAATTATACACACATTCCTGATGGTCTTTCAATTCATTTCAACATCACCCCACAATTGAAGGTGGGTTGTGGGAGTCAGAGCATGGATCCAGAGCCTTGTTCTAGGGAGTTGAAGGCTCCATGGTGACCTGCGGGTGGCTTGATTCCACTAACAGCTGTCTACTGTCATCATCAAACCTGCTCCTCTGTGTGAATCTAATATGTTCTATCAAATTCATTATCAATTATAGACTGGTAGTGAAGAATCTCTGAAATCAAAATAAAGAGGAAATAATTAAGATGCAAGAAAGGGATCTGGAATGAAGGCTGACTTCTCAGGTGACAATGACATGACCACACTGTTCTCTTAAAAGCAGTGACTTTCAAATGGTGTTGTGAGACAGTGGAAGATAAGAAATGGCTCTATTATATGTGAGAAGAAGCAAGGGTTGAGGTCTAATTTGATACATATCTTAAAGGCAACCAGAAGATTTGTGTTCCAGCCCTAAAGCCAGGTTGTTGGTATATTGTTATCTACAAAGGCAAAACTTAAAAACAACTGAGATTGGAATCCCCTAAAACAAAGCAATATGGACTTTCCAACAAAATCTTTCCTACAGACTTTCCATGGCTGTCAGCTCCCCTTTACCATTTACCAAAAGACTAAGTCCCTGGACTCACAGATGGGGTCTGATACCACCTGGGGTAGAGGCCTGCCACTAGACAGCTAGTCCCTGTGTGAGTTCACAGCTTGTTTCTGAAAACCTGGGCTTGAGAAATATATCAGTGCTTAAATGTACATTCCTGCATTGGGCAGTGAGACTGGTTTCCAGGAGGGAGGACAGCCCCTACTGCAACATCACCCTCAAAAAAAATAGAAAGCACATCCAAGGGAAAGCACTAACCCCACATGTTCAGGCAGTGCCCTCTACCTACACGGATGAGCAGGTGTGCCCTGGGTCTCCAGTGGACACCAGGGTGGGGACAGGGAACCAGCAAGTTCCCTTCTTTGGGAGGGCAAGACAAAAGGGCTTCAACCATTCATGACAAAGAATGCAAATTCAGAGACAGAGAGAGAGAAGCTGAGCTCATTATCAAGAGGTCTTTCTTCTCCAGCCAGCTTCAGAGAACCATCTGTTGAAGTGGCCAGGAAGTGCTGGCTGGGGGCTGATAAAGGAACCCAGAGATGCTGGCAGTCTGGCACCTGTGTAAATGTCTGTCACAGCAAGAGTGACCCCATAGTCACCTCAACCTTGTTCAAGCAGAAGTTCCCCATCAAAGTGAGCCTGTTTTTAGTGGCAATTCTGTTGTTCCCTCCCGATGTGGAAATCTGCAGCCACTTCACAGAAGTCTCACCTCCTCTGGGAGCAGGAAGCCACCTCCCACACTCCCTCCCACACCCACCCCTAAGCTGTGGGGTAGGGGAATGCCCCACTCTGTCCTGCCATCAGGGTTTTACTTGGAAATACTCCAGATGGGTCCTTTCACTTGAGTCCTCAGCACTTTCACCTGGGATGCTCAGGAGCCAGGGAGCAATTGTTTGTAAAGTAAACTCAGAATTCCAGTTTAAACATTCAGAGTAAGGAGCTTTCCAAGCACATTGGAACTCCAGCAGTTCTCAAATGCTACCATTTCAACATCCCCACTCGCCCTGTGCTGCCCCTTTTCTGCTTCTTCCGTCACGGGTTACGTGATGTGTGTATGAGGGTGAGATGAGCTGATGCAAGAGATCAACTGATGCAAGAGAAACAGTTGATGAGTATATTTAAGTACTTGCTCAGGAAAAAAGAAAAATCCCAGTGTGACTTCCTGTGTCTTAACTTTCCCAAAGTCCAAACTATTTTATAGAATGTAATACCTTAACCTATTTGAAGATAGGTATATTCAACAAGACAGAGAGAAATTTATAGTTTAAAGTTTCGTAATGCTATTTAAATCAGCATACAAACAAATGAATTCAACAAGTAAAAATATCACCTCTACATTTTTAGTTACTGCACACATGTAACAAACCACATTAAAAGAAGTGCCAATTTAAGCAGCTCTAAGTTGTCATTAAAATCATTACAAAGCTAACAAAAAATCATCTAAGAAAGAAAACCTGGTATTGGTAAGATTGTGAGTAAACCACTCAGGCTTCTATAGCAAAGTGAATTGTTTCAAAAGTGTTATGTGTGTGTGTTTGGATATAATCTTGGGTTTACTATTCGGATATAATCTTGCTCATTTTAAACAGAAACATAAAGAAGAAATAACCTAAGAAATGTGAAATGACTTGTGCAAAAATAGAGGAAAATTAAACCCACCTAAATATCCCCCAAGCATGTTTTGCACAATAATATGCACCTTCCAAGTAATTTTCATCAAGGTTAAGTCTTAGAGCATTCAAAATAAGAGAGTGAAGGTTCAAGATGAGAACAAGTTTATACAATGAGTGTGCAAGTGAAATAATGAATTGAAGCAAGGGAGATGTTTTCTTGCAAAAGAAGCTGTGCCTACTCCAACCGGGCCCCTCACGCTGTTAGAGGTAAAGTCTAATCCTACAGTGTCCAGGTGAAAAGGACACATGCATTGGGAAGAAGGGTCCAGAGACCAGTGGGCAGCAGTCAAGAGCACAGACTAGGAGCCAGCACGTCTGGCTTTGGCTGCATTTTGGCTTTTGGCTTTGGGCTGCTTTTGCTGGCTGTGTGAGCATGGGTGATGACCGACCTTCGTTGAGTCTCAGTTTTTCTCATCTGTAAAATAGCAATAATTGTACCTCCCTCCTACTCTATGATAAAAGGTAAGTATGCAGTTCCAAAAAAAACATTCTGATCTTTTATTGTGGGCTATTTTTTTTTAAGATTTATTTATTTATTCTGGTACAAGCCAGAGATGTGGAGGGTGAAAGGATTCACCAGAGACAGAGTGGGGTACAGAACAGTCAGATCGACGAAGTACACTGCTGAGGGGAGCAGTGGGCGGGTCAGGAGAGGTCTGCCTCACCATGTGGATCTCCTCCAGGGCAAGAAGAGATCGAACTCATGCGGAAGTGGCTTAAGCTTCTTTGTGCTGTGCTTTAACCCTCTGCGCCACCAGGGAGGGCCCTATTTTGGGCTATTTTTAAAAGTTCATGCAGTAAAAGGCCTCACAACTGGATCTTTTTTTTTTTCAAATTTCCCTCTGCAAGTCAGAAGCTTCTGGCAGCTTCAAAGCTGAGAGCTCATTAACCATGAACCAGGACCTCAGCTCTACTACCGCGAGACACTGGATTCCACCATCAATCTGAATGACCTTGAAGACAACCCTGCACTCCAAATGAGAACTATGGCATGACTGATGCCCTGATTGTAGTGCTGGAAGGCCCTGGACAGAGGGACAGGTCAAGCCAGGCCCTGACTGCTGAGTTACAGAAATGCCAGCTAATGAAAAGGGGCTGTATTTTAAGCAATCCAACTTGTGGTAATTTGTCATGCAGCCAAAGATAACTCATACAAAGGGGAAAAGAAGTCTCAACCTCTCAAATAGAACCTTTGAATTCCCTCAAGGAGTATTAATTTTGTTCTGCATAGTATGAAAGTGGAGAGTCCTAGTGTCCAAAGATGTTCCATGACCAGATGCACATTTAACTGTTTTTCTTCCTTGGTAAGAAAATTGATCAGCATGAAGATACAGGCACTGAATGACTTGAGTTTCTCAAGAATAGATTTACAAATGACATATTGAATCCTATTCCATTTTTTCTTACAGGATATGAGAAAAAGAGAAAACAAGAAAAGCCCGTGAAGCTAATCAGTAATAGAAAAGTCACTTGTCAAGCCATGTCTGCATGGAAGCTACTATGCAAACATTTATTTAAGATGAACATGTGTAAATTTATCAGGAATGAAGAATAAATAAATATGCATTGAATCTTATTTTCACCCATTCCACTTCACGTTTATTTTTATTTACTTCAATCTGTCTGCCTACTATTAACCTCGCTCTTTAATCATTCTATTTCACCTGCATATGCTATTTGGTATCTCAATGGACTAAAGAATGTGAATCATCTGCATCATAAAACTTGAATTCAAGATGGAATCTGCTCCTCAGCAGTTGTAATATATTTAAGCTGATAATGTACCAGTGCTAAGCTCCTTTTTCCTGAACAGTAAATGGAAGCCTCAGTAACTCCTAAGTCAGGGTAGTGAATCTCAAGTTAAGCAAGGATGTAACATATCTGCAGCCTTGAACTGTTATGAACCCTGCAAAGTTTGATTTAAACTCTCTTTTCTCTAAGAAGCTTGTAGTGTAACCCAAATAGGATCAGAATAAATTTAACTCAACTCCTGGGCTTGTTTGGAATTGGAAAGCTTCCGGGCCATTTCTTTGAACACTTCCAGAGTTCAAAGAATAAGGAGACTAATACCAAGGCTGCAGTTTGGGGCCAGGAAACACCCCAGGACTGAAAGCCACCAGGTACAGCAGGTATGCATGGCTTGAAATAGGATGGGGTTGCTGATCAGGGTGTAGGAATCATCATTTCTTTGGGGAACTAATTCAAATCTACCGCCAGGCCACATTAAGTTCTCTGATGAATTCCTCCCAGAATCTTAAGATTCTGGGTATTGCAACATACTAGCACTGTGCATCTCATGGAGCTTCTCAATCTTTCATCCCTGACCACAGCCAATGGCACTGATCAACGTGACCACAGCCGATGCTACAACCATCTCACTTGGGCACACTGCCCCTACAATGAGGTGTCGTGTGTTCCAGCCTGTGTCTGAGTCCTTCCCTCCCACTCAACCCACCGAGAGTAGGGATAAACATGACTCCATTCTAAGTTATTTCAATAAGTAAAGAATTTACACAGTCAAGTTTTGGAATCATATTTCTCAAGTTCATTTCCTGTCTTCCAACTCCCAGCACCAGGCAAACTACTCATCCTGTCTACTTTGTGGTGTCTTCCACAGTAAGTGGGGAAATTAATGGTAACGGCTTCAGCAGATCATTGTGAATATTAGCAAGGGTAGACAAAGAAAGTGCCTATGGGTCTGGCATACAATTTGTGCTTAATAAATATCACCAGTAGCAGTAGTGGAATGAAAAAGGTTGTTTGACCCACTTGCCCGCTGAGCTATGGTTAAGATGTTGTTCCAGGGAACTTCTGCTGAATGGAGTTGAACCTCTTTCCACATGAACCATCCCAGGCTACCCTCAGCTGAGATCCTTGGAGAAGAGCTTTCCTCCATTACTCATCTTCCTCAGATGTACATGGATATCCACTGTGCAATGTTGGAGGTGAGAAATGCTTAAAAGCCACGCATGGTTTCAGGCCTCAGGGTGCAAATGAGGAAAGCCCAGGCAGACAGATGCCACTTGCCTCAGTACTGAAACTTCTGTGCAACAAACAACTGAGTGACAGAGGATTTGGGTGACTTTTAACAGTGCAAAGGGACGCCAGAATTTCTAAACAGTGAACTCCTCTTAATTAATGGAATCTTCTACTACTTGTTTATACCTTAACTATCACCATCAACAATCAATTCCCTTCAATAATATTCCCCTTGGGGTTACCTTTATAGCATTCCGAGCGAAGCTTCCTCTCTGTCATCATCTCTCCTCTCAGATGGCTTGAGATACCCACTCCTGGGTCCTCAATAAAAGAAGAAACCGGCCCTCCCTGGTGGCACAGTGGGTTGAAGCACAGCACTGGAGGCTGGCAGCAGCTGCTTCAGTGCTGGTTCGATCCGGAGCCCCGGAGGTGATCCATATGGCATGGCAGACCTCTTCTGACCTGCCAGCTGCTCCCCTCAGCAGTGTACTTCTTTGATCTGTCTGTTCTGCTCCCAAATCCATCTCTGGTGAATCCTCTCATCCTCCGCACCTCTGACCTGTACCCCAGTTCTGTATGCTTAAATAAATCTTTAAAGAAGAGACCTTTACCAGGGGAAGGTCCACTACTGCCCATGAGTTTGTTTAGGAAGTCAGGACAGATGTTGGTGGGGCCACTTCTGGGCTGTTCTGCATTCTCATTCCATCTGGAGAAGGATCACCTTCATAGTCCACCATACTGGAGATACAGGTGGAAGCGCTGAGGGGACCAGTACTAGGAATAGCTGCTATTTATCCAAGCTCTCACCGCGCCTGCCAGATCTCACGCCATCTCGCGAGATGCCTTGCCCGAGATTTGCTGCAGGGTCTTGGCGCCCTGGCTGGCTGGATCCTCGGGTCTCCCATCTTCCGGCTGGACGTGGTGGAGGGAAGCTTTAGAAAACCTCAAGTGGGACCCCACCAGCTGCAAACCTCACTCATGCAAAGAGGTGGGGTCAGAAAGAACAGAAAATACCATCCACCCAGTCGGAGAAATCAAAATCCTTAGTGCCTTAACCCTGGGCGGAAGGGCCAGGCAGTTCTCAGGCTGCCCTCCGAGGCAGGCTGCAGGAGGGAATGTCAAAGGCACACACCTGAGGCCCTAGATGCAGAGGTGGGGCCCTTGGGGAAAATGTTGCCAACCAGCCGGCTCACTTCAGCAGTCCACCCCACAGAAGCCTGAGACACTCCCCAGGTCTGAGGGGAGCAGCTGGCAGGTCAGGAGAGGTCTGGTAAGGGCAGTGCCATGAGGTGTGAAGGGCCAGGTGTCATAGGCCATTGTTCATTGTTTAGTAGGTGGTGAGGGCTTTAGTATATGTTTTTTTCATTCAGTCTTAAAACCTTTTAAGTACTGGAAGTACACCCACACACACAATCCCCCCACTTAAGTCTTTTCTCTACTTTATCACTGCTATTGTTCTAGAGTATAGTTTATGTTTATTTCCTATTTATTGCCTCACTAAACACAAACTGCAGGTTTCCCCCCATACTTGGTTTTCCCATACTTTGAACTCCAAATGTAATTAATGTTCAAAAATAACTGAGCAAATGTTTACTTTCCAGGTGAGAAAATAAACTCATGTAGTGGTCTCACTTGCCCAAGGTCACAGATTGGGTAGTGGAACACAGACACAGGCTGTGACTTCTGGGCATCCTGACCTGGGACCTGATGCTTTTTTATTTCTCATTATTAGAAAACTCTTTACTACATTGATTTGAACACTTTTGTTGTATTTCCATGATATATTCATAGTGTTGCCATTGCTATTCAGAGTGAAAATCTTCAACATTTGCAAACAACTACTGTTTTTACCCCATGTGTCCAGATCCTGATACAAAAAAAAAAAAAGCTTTCTATTTCTTCCCTGAGATTCATTTTCAGGTATCTTCCTAAGAGCATGGTCCAGATCTCATCTCACAGGTGCATAGAAGAAAAAGCCACTCAAATGGAGATCCAATTGCTTGCACAAAGGGCTCCTCACAGTCCCTCCCATCATGATATTGCTGCCATCTATGCATCAACACTGGCTACTTCCAACTCTTCCTGTGCTGCAATGGACATGGCAGATTCTAAATTGCAACCCGTGTACATGTCTTCTCCAAAAACAGTGTTGCTTGGGCAGAGCAAATAGAAGCCAAAGGCAGCCTGGCAATCCAATCTAGAAGACAGAATATGTGCCAACCTCCTCCTGCTGCTCTGGAGGCTAAAATCAAGACTGAGCAGGCCTAAGCCAACGTCCCATGCTCTCTGTGTTCAGACTTGGTGCTATCACATTCCTCACATAATTCCCAGTCCTTGTGCCTGCAAGGCATCACTGTGTGGGAAGGGCACCCTTGCTTAATGATCTTGGCTAAATCCAGTATCTCTCATGCATGTGGGTGCCCCTTTGCCCTAGAGCTAACCTGAAATTTGGCAGTTAAAACCAAATAAACACAACATTGAAATGGAAAACCTCTCTGTTGTGTACCAGCTCCAGGAAATCCCACATCACATTTGTCTTTCTGATTAGTAAAAGCAGGGAAGTCTTTCCTTTGCCTTTATTGCAGGATGGCATTGTCAGATTTTTGTGGCAGGGTAATCCCTCAAATCATCTGCAAAACTAAAGGGCCAGTTTACCCACATGCACCCTGTGCAAGCTCTTGGTGTCCCTGCGTTTAGAAGTTCCTTTTTGATCCTCTTATCACCTCCTTCTTGGAGAGAAACGTGCCTATATGTTCACAGTGTTGCCATCCTACATCAAGTCAAGAATTCTTAAACTCCCTCCACCTCCAGTGTCTAACAGCAATCCGGCTGGAACAAAGCTGAATGATAAGAAAGAATGTCTCTGTTTCTCTTTTGATAATAGTCTTTATCTGTGAGTTTCTTGCAGTGGCCTACATGACTTCAGTAAGTCTGGTTCTTATAGACCTTTCCTCTGGAAATCTCCAGAACATTCTGCACATTATCATACCTTACAAAATTGTGGCTTGGGAGACATTAAAATACCAATTTTTCAAATAGGTGAAGGAGATTATTTGAAGTCAGTAACATTCAGAAAATGGCACCAAAGCAAGAATTTTAGTACAAGTGACTGTTTTCAGCTTAGGGGTTACCTGTGCAGGTGCCATCAGCAGCTACGTAGACCATTGGCAGCTGCACACAGATGAATCGTCACTGCAGGCCGGCTCTGGTCTCCGACCTGGCCGCAGCAGCTCTGTGCACAAAAGCTAACATCTGCTATTGAAATGTGCACCTCTGCTAAGGACTGCTGTACACTACATTCTCAAGTTTCCCTTAACGGTGTTGTTTGGTGTTCCTAGACTAGGTGGTTTGAATTTTCCCAAGGCTATGGCCTTTGGATTTCCCTTCCAAAATGAACCATGGTGGAAGTTGAAGAGAAGAATCCACTGGTAACTGCAGGAGACAAACTCCCTTCCTCTCACTTGGCTAAGAAAGGGGTGTTTCTCTTCTTTTTTAGATTGATTTTTATTTATTTATGAATATAAGAACTAGGGTATAGGCCAGAGGCACTAGGGCTGAGAGGACTCACCAGAGACAGAGTGGGGAGCAGAACAGGAGGAGCTACTGAAATTCACTGCTCAGGGGAGCAGAGGGCAAGACAACAGAGGTCTGTGGTGCCATGTGGGTCAGTTCCCTGGCTGGCAAACAAACTCATGTTGCAGTGGCTGGCAGGATAGCTTGCTAGTACTGACACTTTAACCATTGTGCCACCAGGGAAGTCCCAGGAATGTTTGCCTTCTAACTGCCTCCCACCATCCTGTCCCTGCAGCACTTCCTCCATGGCTGCCTGAATGGCAAATCGTTCTCAGTGCTCTCCTTGCTCCAGCATGGCTTCTCCATAATCCTTTCTCCACCCAGCAGTAGAGTCATCTTCTTAACAGTTATTTTCTCATGCCCCTCCCTGGCTTTATTCTGCAAATGCATCCTATCTCTTTCACCCAGGTTTACAGAGTTCTGTAGCACATGAGCTTGCCATGTCTCCCAACCACCCTGGGGTGCTTCTTCTTGCCCAGTATGCCCCAGCCCCTAAAACTTCCTTTCCTTTGAATCTGCCAAGCACTAGCACTAATTTAACTCACTTTTCCCTTGGCCTATCAGTGCTTTTCCACCATTTTTTATGTTTAGTTTATTGAATCAACACCAAATACCAAGAGATTTGTGGTGACAACTTCCAAATATTAATTCATCTTCTCCGCTCCTCATGTTCTTGCTTCTCAGATCTCAGCTGCTCCGTTAACCCATCAGAGAAGCCTGTGTCGATCCCACATTAAAGCAGCCACCTGTTGACCACATTTGAATTCCTTTCTCTACAACACTTTCACCCCTGCATGCTGTTTTCTTTCATTGTTCATTCCGGTCTCTCACCCACTGGAATGTAAGCTCCATGAAAGCACGCCACTGTCCAGTTCCAGGAGCAAGTCTCAATCATTCTTTTTTGAAACCTGAATAGGTACAGGGGAGACTATAAGTATTTCCCTCCAAATTTCAGTACACCTAACACTCCCAGTATGGGCACAATGATTTAGTCACAAACATGTAGAAAGGTGAATTTCCTTTGTTAGTGCTATTATGGTCACACATAGGAACTAAACTCTCAGATTTGATTGCATGATAAAAATGACCATCTGAATCCAGAAGTGGAAAATAGGTTCCAAGGACACAATCATGAGGAGAACATTCTTGCTTGCAGGCCTCCACACTGGCATTCTATTTCTTAGGGTCTCCTGTAAGAGACTCAACTCAACACAAAGCTTGTTTCCATGACAAGGTATATGCCAGTCCCTACATCACCATGCATCTTTGAGAACAAAATTGCTATTTTGATCCTATGTATATAATGATGACCAAGGAAAAAGTAATTTTCAGGTTTTAAATTATCATTGACCATAGACTCAAAACTAAAAGGAATCTTGGGATTGATTGTCTATGTAACTCAAAGATTTTCTAAACACTTTTTCCTTAACCAAGACCCACAACAAGAATTATAATTTTGTATTCTAACCTGGAACTTATACATAAACAAAACTGAAATGAGTGTTCCACAGAACAACCTGTATCTTTGCTGCAAATAATATTCTTCAGTAGTTTCTATTCTATTTAATTCCAAGCTAGCCTAGCCTTCTTATCCTATCCTATGCTACCCTAGTCTGTCCAATCTCATTTGTTCTTCAAAAGGCTAACCCCAATACATGAAATCAATAGCATACACTACTAATAGATTATAACCTAGTCCTATTCCTTTTCCTAGCAAAGGAGACACTAACCCAGATGGTTGCAACCTTCCCAATCTCTAGCTAGCACAGGACCAAGAGCTCTGTGTCCAATTTACAATTCCTTTGTGAACAACTGCCCCTATCACTCTCCGGAGTAATTCTCTTGTTATCTGGGAAAATTTTCCATTAATTCAAGGGTTGTCTCTTTCAGTCTTTGAAATTTTAGCAATGTTCAGCAATTCACAGTTCATAGACAAGCTTTGGTTTCTGACACCCCACATAAGATGCCATTATGTCTCCAGGGAGACAAGCCTATCAGCCAATCCAGAGGTAACCCAGAGCTAATGGCACCTGTATACCATAGACCCTCACCCGGCAGAAAGAATATATAGAGAATTGTGTCCTAGAGAACTCATTACATTGAAAAAGTGTTGTATTTTCCTCAAAGACAATGACTTGCAGATCTAATTTTAGGTATTTCAGAAGTTCACACACAAACAAAACAGACTCTGTTCAAATCTAAATGGCTAGGTATACACGGACATTAAAATATCCATTCATTTCTAGTATGAGGTAAGCCCTAGAACTCAAAAGGAATGTTGTAGATATTCAGAGAAGGAATAAGAATGGATTATATTTTCCTGGGTACAAGGAAAGAAACAAGAAGTAGCAGGCTTAATGAGCACAATCTAGGTGGGTTGTGGAAAGGGCATCATCCAGCCTTCTGATTTATTCAGTAAATCTGAGCTGAATTATGTGAGTAATAGCTGTGCTTCTGTGCTAACTTTGCACACAGTATCTGAATAATAAGTTAAAAAGTATGAATAAAGTGTTTACCAGTACAGTCAGTAATCAAAACACCTCTACTGTAAAAGCCAACCAGGACAGACAGACAGCATGAGAAGGAAAATGCTGACTAATAGAATGAAGTTGGCTCAGAACATACAGGCGGTCAGTTCAGCAGGGTCAGCTAGAGGTGCTTTTTTACTATTATCCTTGGTCACTGTGCTCCCAGACAGTGAGCCCTCATGCTCTGCCTAGGGAATCCTGGCCCTGTCTCCCAGTTCTTCAGCCCAGGAGCTGTGTCACTCACGCTCAGAGCCCTCCTCCCACACAGGCTCAGAGCCCTCCTCCCACACAGCAGGCCTGGGGCGCTACACCTGAGCTGAGGTGGGTGGGGTCTGCATGCCAAGACTGGGTGTGGCAGTTCAGTTCAGAAAGGACTTACTCTTGCATCTGATGCTTAAAGCCAAGGGAACCAGTAAGAGAAAATGCTTATGAGGAAACCAGTTCTTCCTAGTGGAGATACTACTGAAAAAAAAAAAAACAAGCACTAGGGAATCCAGGTTTGGATAAAAAAAAAATGGCTAGCAGTAAAACTTGGAGAAGTTCTTTATGACATGAGATTATACCCCAGGCCAGCTTTTGAAGAATTGGATAAAGCAGACAAGATAGGACAAGGTAGGACAGAATAAGAGAATGTTATATGTAGTAAGGGTAGGAATCCTCCAGTGAAATATTCATCTTAATTATCTATGGACATGAAAACTGTGTGATGATGTAAAATGATTTAGGAAGATGGATTTTTGTTATCTGCTGTTGAGTGTTTGGAAAGTTATGCAGGTATGCAGTTCACTGAGTGGGTTCCAGTTAATTGCCTGTCCTCCCAAAATGTGGACCCAGCACAGTGCTCTCCATAGCCACAGAGGTCAGGGGTTTCTGCTTGGTGTCAGCTGCATTACCTCATGTACCTCAAGGGGTTGGTTTGTCTATGAAATATATGTTCAGCCCCCTGGCCCTTACCCATCTTCATCCCCCATGTGTTTGCTCTTCCTCAAAATGGAAGTATGACATTAGCCAGGAATTGTTAGTGTGCAACTACAGGGTACCCAGAGACCCCAAACTGTTAAGGAGTTCTTGCTCTAAAAGGGTTTTGCCTTTTCCTGTGTGCAAAGGCAAAGGAAGCAGACTGTCAGTGTGAATGATTTTTACTAGAATGGTGTGAGATAGAGAAGAAGAAAAAGAAGAGGAGGGGGAAGGGGGAAGGAGGCGGAAGAAGGAGGAATTTCAAATAACAGCAGACTTGGAAAATTACCCATTCTCTTCCCAGCCAAAGAGGCTTAGTCTAAAACAGCCACTGAAGCCCCAAAAGTTGCCAAAAGCGTAAGGTACCTTCTAGCAGGAAACAACAGAAAAGGGGTTAAGAAGGTCCCAGAGAGCTGGGACAAAGAAGTGAGAGAAATGCAGACTACACCACATAATTCAATATAAAGTCAAGATAATGGCTTCTGTTGTCTCTGCCAAGAGCTAGGAGTCTCATGTCTTTTCCAAGTCTCTTTTCCACGTATCCTTACATGTCTTTCCTCTATGTGTCTCCTTCCATGTCCTCTATGTGTCTCTTCCCAGGAGGACAGGGTACAAGTCAAAGTTGAAAATTAAGAAAATCCTGAACCTGCACTTGTTCAGTTATAAAGCCATGCATGACTGTTAACCCCACTCCTAGTTCCCAGCAGCCTCCCATTCAGGAAGTCAGGTTCAAAGCATGCTGGGATTTGTGGTCCTCAGTGCCTGAGATCTCTTCAGTGTGGTGACTAAGGTATAGTCTGTAAAAATGTTAAGAGTGGAGTTTTTGCAGGACATTATTCATAGTCTCAAAGTTTGCTCCTCACTCTAATAGAATGTTGACCTCACAATGAAGAGGAGATATGCTAAGCCCTGTGACGTGCCTTCACTAAGGAAGTAAGGGAGCACTTTTTCTTTCTCCATTATTACACAACTGCTTTTACAGATCAATATACTTTCCATGGATCCACACAATTTTGTAATATGTGCTTAAATCAAGTTGTATAAAGAGGGGCTCCACCAAAATATGTACATTTGTACAAATCCCTAAAAACCACTTACACCATTCCTGGTGAGGAAGATGGTCACTTGGTCTTGACCTTACCTTTGTTTTCAATCCTCCTTCCCAGTGACCTCCTGCAAATCATGTCCATTGATCCACAGTGTCAGCATGGCGCCCATCATACAACACGTTCCAGAAGACAGAGTTGGTGACACTAGTAACATACCTAATGCTTTGTTTTTGATCTCCTCAAAAGCATATTAGGAAATTATCCTAAAAAATAAATAAAACATGTTAATTGTACTTGATTCTAGAAGGTGGTAACTGAGAGAGGTAGATTTTAGGCAGATATTTCAGATACAAATTTATTTTTAGATAAAATAAGCTTCTTGCCCATAGTTGCTCAGGGATAACACAGTGTGATGATGGGGGGTGGGGGGTTAGGGAGGTAGGGGGGTGCCTCCTTGACCTTTCCCTGACCAGCCCATTCTACTGCCAATCAGGAAACACACATAGGAGTCACATAAGCTAAGGAATCTGCTCTTGAAGGGTAAACCCACAAATGAACATACAAATTCACAACTTTTAAACATTCCAGACAAGACAGAATGCTTTAAAGACAGTATGCATTTCATTACTAAGAAAATCTACTGATTTGTTGCAGTTTTAAGCCACTAAGCTGTATCTGGGCAGGATTTCCAAATTCAGATTACTTCATGCTCCTACTTTTGTTTTTTTCCTTCCCTAGCTGTGACGTCTACCAGAACCCTGGCCCAACGTGCGATGCGGTAAATCAGGGCAAGTAAATAATCGCCACACTTAAAATTTCTCTGATCTCTTGCTTTTGAAACCTGGGTTTAAAATGAGTTTTGAGGGCAAAGTGTACTCTTAATAAGCCGAGACATAACTAGCACTAATTTAAATGGCTGAAATGGTTATCTGTATAGAAATCTACATTTCTAAATACACGTGGAACAAAACATGTCATTAGAGCCCCTGTCACATCCTTTCTTGAAATATGGCTGCATTTCTGATACCCGATCTTTCCTTGTCTAAACTCTGTGACACGCTTAAGCCTCTGAGACCTCAAGGACTGAATGTTTTTTATTAGACATAATTTCTTCTTAACTTAGGAAATGGCAACGTAGACCATTGCTTTTCTCAAGATTGGAAAATGACAACAAACGGTCTTCCCAGTTTGCCAACCACACTGACCCCTGGTTTTTGAGACCACTTATATCCGCTGTATGTGACTCCAGGCAACATCCACTCTGGCAGCTCTTTGCCAGGGGCCTATTATCTATAGTTGTCCATCCCTGAGGTTCCTGCATGGAACTGATAAGCATGCATAAATTTTTATAGGCTGAGTTATACATGAACAAAATCTTCTATGGGTAACTCTCTGCCTCTCTAATGATGGGCCCTGGGAAAGGCTGCTGTCTCATAACATACTAGGACCCCTATACAGCAAGCAGGTAAAAGGAGCTCCATGAACACAGAACTAACCTTCAAGAAAAGATGGGAACACGCTTCCCAGAATCACATTATTCGATGGATACAAAAACATATCAGCCCATTTAAAATTATTATTCCTTTGAATTATCAATGATGGCTACATCAACATGAATTCATTTATCTGATTCCCTTTTAACCTACAAATAGCTGAAAGGCAAAATTCCAAAAGGATAACAAATTATTCTGCAGACTAGATGGAGCCAGAAATTCCACCCAGCTCCTGTTAAGCAGAGAGCATTATCCAAGGCCCACAGGAGGGCTGGAGCTGCACTCCTGGGCAAATGGAGGTGGCAGAAAGCAGAGATGGTGGGCGGAAATATCAGTAGTCAAGGAACATGTATTTCCAAACTAGAGAGCCCAAAGCTGATTGTACAAAAGGAGAGCTATTTGAGAACTAGAGTCATAGAAACACTAAAGGGCAGATGATAGGACAATGAAGATAAGGTAGGACACTAAGCAAAATTTCCTGTGGGGGAGTTTGTTAAGCTTTCTGGGAATCCCCTGGTCCACAGCACAGTTTCAGCTTAATGCTTTTGGCTCCTGGGAAGAAATATTAGGCACAAGAAATATTAAGCTAACACAAAGGGGGCCCTGGCAGGCTGGTCTCTGCTGGGTATGAGGTGCAGAGCAGCCTTGAAAGGAGGGGTTTATGTGGAGAGAGGCAATGGGTAAGC
Organism: Condylura cristata; assembly: GCF_000260355.1. NCBI lineage: Eukaryota > Metazoa > Chordata > Mammalia > Eulipotyphla > Talpidae > Condylura > Condylura cristata. The sequence goes on along the minus strand of NW_004567117.1, from coordinate 3,329,501 downwards.
CCAAATTAACTTCACAGTATTTTCACTTTCCCTTATATTGGCTCATCTTGCCTTTGTTGAAATTGCAGGACACACCCCTTGTAATGAGCGAGACAAATACACCTAGTAGTCACTTGAAAAGACCTGTTCAGTCACCAAGCCACTGGTCCCCTTTGGATGAAGGCAAAGGGATCTAGCAGAGCTGGCCACTACTCACACACAGCCATTTCTAAGGCCCTCACCTGTTTCTGAAATTTAGACTGATGTACCAAAGCTGAAAGTAAAAAGCCTGTTTGGCTTCTGTTTGCACAGCACTAGTAGAAAAATTGCACTCGGCTCCTATTAAGCTGGCTGACTCACACTGAAACTCGGGATTTATTTCCAATTAGCAGGGATGTTAAGTCGAAGGTGCTCCTCAGGCAGCCTTGAAACACTCCCATTGTGTCAACACAGTTCAGAAAGAGTATTTGGAGGCAGTATTCACCAGTGGGCCAAAAATGGAGAAGGGATTAATTCTGAGCAGGAGAAATTCATCTAAACACCAGTATTAGTCATTTTAGAGTATATCCAAAGACTGACAAAGGTCAAGTATGCACACCGCCTCACTGATGTGAAACTTGGAACAAAGACCAGAAAATGCAGGCATGCACAGGGGCAGTTTGGGATAAGAAGCCATGAAGGAAATAAAATAAATGGTGCTGACCTCCTTTAAAGTAAGTCAGGAACCGAAGACACGGTCTGAGTGCAGCTGCTAGAAACAGCTTCTCAGTACCATTCTGTCCACATGGTCCTATAAAGACCACTACACAAATACCATCCCTGCCTAACACTGACAAGGATGCAAAAAAAATAATATATAAATATTAGTAATGAGTAAAAGAGGTGGAGTGTATGGTAGAACACACGTACTGTTGGGAAATGTTTCGTTACAGTTCTTCCACTCACTGACAGCCTACTCTTGACCAATCATTTCAACTTCCAAGTGTCAGACTCTTCATCTGTGAAATGCTATTATAATTATCATCCACTCAGCCACAAATCCCCAAAATGTAACTCATCCCTCAGTCTTCAATGCCTGATTCTTCAAGAGCTCAAAAATCTATCTCTTAGTGTATTTTGCATCTTCTCCCCTCACCCATCACATTGCAAGTCTCTGGCCTCACGTCATGAAGTCTCGCCCAACTCCTCAGCAGCTTCCTCCTGGCCTGAGTTTTACCACCTTGTAAAATGTTTGTGTGAGTGATTAGAAGTAGATTTTCACTTTAAATGTTGGCGAGGATGTGAAGAAAAAGGAACTCAACCTACACTGCTGGTGGGAATGCAAACTGGTGCAACCACTATGGAAAGCTGTGTGGAGGTTTCTCAAACTACTAAAAATGGAGCTTCCATATAATCCAGCAATTCCACTCCTAGCAATCTACCCAAAGGACACAAAAACATCAATTCAAAAGGACACCTGCATCCCTGTGTTTATTGATGCACTATTTACAAAAGGTAAGCTATGGAACTAACCCATATGCCAAAAATAAATGACTGATCAAGAAGATGTGGTATATTTACACACTGAAATACTACTCAGCAATCAAAAAGGCTAAACTCATACCCTTTGTAGCAACATGGGTAGAGCTGGAAGGTATTATGTGCAGCGAAATAAGCCAGAAAGAAAAAGAAAAATATCAAATGGTCTCATTTATAGGAGAAATGTAGAGAAAACAAAAAAGGAAACAGGAAAAAAAGTAACTACAATGAAGTAAAAATCAAAATCATCAGGCAACTATCGATCATAGACATTCTGTAGGGGAGAAGGATAGGGAAGGACCAGGACATGAGTGGGAAGAGCATAAGGGACTGTGGTGATGGTGTACAGGTGAATTGATGGTGATAATTTCACAGGGAAATCATTCACTGTACAATAATAAAGGATGATATAATGTTGTTAAACAATTTAAAAATTTTGTAAATGTAAATTTTATTATATATTTCTCATCCACTGAGCATCCTTTTGTGGATGCTAGTGGTTTTTTGGCTCAAGGAAAAGCCCCTTGACATGGTCCTGAGGGATGAACCCACCCACCTGTCTGGTCTCATCCTGATGTTCCCAGGTAAACAATCATCCTGGCCCACACAGGACTGTCCTGGCTTTAGTCCCACACCCTCGAAAACCAGGAGGATTGACCCCCCTCATCATAACCTTCTCTATAGCCCTCAGAGCTAATTATTGCTCCCCAGAGGTTCCCTAGCAAGGGAGTTTGCCCTCACTATTTTGTTAAGACTAGCATGACTCTCTCTCCCTCCTATTAAACGCAGTAAAGTATCTAACCCTCTGGGAAGGTGGCTCTCAAAGGAGAAGAGGGAATGGTAACCCCGTGAACTTGTCAGAAATTCAACTCCCTGGACCTTACACCAAGCCCACAGAGTCAGATGTGATTGAACCCATCATTCTGTGTTTTAACAACTCTGGTGGGAGATTCTGACAGCCCTTGAAGTGTGACAGGTTCAGGAAGCCTTCCTGCCCAATGGGCCCTCCAGAAGGCCTGCTTATTCCCCATGACATATCTTATAAGACCATTGCATACATCTGTTAGCTTCCCCATCACATTCTGTTGACATTATTTACTTACCTCTTTTTCTCCTCCATTTGACTGAAGTTCTTTGAAGGCAGTGTTGTTACTTTCTGCTGCTTCCCAGGAAATATCAAACTATGTATAAATCACTGGCAGTTTTATTAACTCTATTCTTCATAGAACAGACTTTTAAATTATATTTCATTTATTAAGTCAAACCATGTTGCAAAGAAGTGTGTAATCCTAGGAGAGAGAATGTCGGAGAATAGTGAAGGAGCAGGTGTTCACATGCTGCCTTCAGCATTTTGAAGAGGGAATTTGCCCCTAATTCTCATTAAAAGTCATAGGTCATGCCTACTCTCATTTAATTGTAATGATAGACCATCTTTTTCTGCTCAACTGACTATCATTACTTTTCAAAATATGTTATCTCTCACACTCAAAGACTTGCACAGTAAATTTTTAGGCATTAAAAAGCACCAACTCTGGTGGATTTTGTATATTTCACAACCTCTGAGTTTACATGGACTTGTGCTAGGAAGAACCCATGCTTTTGGTCTCAATTAAAAACACTGCCACATGTCTGCTATTAATAATGACAGCAATTTACTTCTGTTGAAATTGAAAGCTTTCAATTCTCTTTGAAAAACCTAAATGCATTTCACATGGCTTCTAGACATGTTTCAAAGCTTTCTTCTCCTTTATAGTTTTTCTCTTTTTTGTTTTTTAAAATAGACTTAATCTTCAAAGTTTGTGATTGCCACTTCGTGTCTGAAGACTCAGATCTAAACATATGTGTATATGTATATTTATATCGATATTTTATGTTGTGGTCCAATAAATAGTTCTGCCTTCGGAGACAACTTGTTGTTGTTCATGTGAATATAATTCATCTGTTTTTTTCTAGCATTTTTACTTGACATTTTAACAGTCAGTGAAACTTTGAAAAAAAAGAAAAAACTTTCAATGAAGAAGCATAATTGTTTTCAGCAAACCACATGTGTCTCTTCTGATGTATGTTTTATATGGCATTGTCTTGCAAGAATATACATGTGGGAAGATTTTTTAAAGTAAATCATTAGAAGAAAAACTAAAACACTAATTAACATTCATTAAATACATAAAAAGAGATGTGATTTGGACCACATCAAAAGTACCAGTCTTAATAATCCAGTTTCATACTGAAAAAACAGTTCTGTTCCAAAAAAGATTATCCTCCCCCCAAACAAGTGCATATGTTCTAGAGTCACTGGTTTAGGTCAGGAAAAGGCATCTGGAAACAATTAGGGCAAGACTTCCCCAATACTCAGTAAGAAGCAAATCCCATGCTTAAGAGCTAGATTTCTCAAGGACTCAGAAAGTTTAGGATCAAAACTAAGTAAAAAATGTTGAAGGCAATAGTTGGAAAATAACCTTTTAAACTATCCCAAAGGTATCAATAGAGATTTTGTTTGGAATTTGTTCAGTTTGACTCTTGTATTGATCATAGTTGTTGAAATAGTTCAGTTGTTCCATTTGTCTAAACAGACACAGTTATATATCTACCTACAACCTACATCAGATAGAAAATGTTCTATGTTAAAAATGGATCACAGGAGCAATTTCACTTATTGGTGTAATTACTGGTTCATTATTGAAAGAACAGTTCATTAGAGATGCTCAATAGATTGGAAATTTTTGTACTTATTCAGGGGCTATTGTTAATGTCTAATACAGTATTTTGTATTACGTTGCCTTTTCATTTAAACTTGTGTATAGGATAGAACAGACCAAATATTTACTTTTCAGAGTTATTTGATTTGGTTATCTAGGAAAACATGATGTGAAAGTGGCATTTAGATGGGGGGTGATGTTTAATGAGAAAGTAGTTTGAAGTCACAGTCTATTAAGGGATCAAAAATAAGCATGCAAATATGCTGAAAATCCAAATGCTGCTGTATGATTAGCACCATAGAATTATAAAATTAAAATCAAGTAAGATATTAATCATAAAGAGTTAAAGAAGCTAGATTTCACCAAACATGTGAAATACATAAATCTTTTGATAAAGTTAATGCAGTATAAACATGGTCCCATGTTAAAGCATATCATTTATAGGATTCCTTTAATAAAAGATTCATATTATTTAAAGCACATCAGTATTAGAGACTAAGAACAAGTCTTTACAATAAATAGTAATTAAATTAAGCAGTTCCTTTTATTCAATCAGCCAACAACTTCTGTATTATTATTTTAAATCTGTTGCTATCAGCAATCTTTGATTTTTGCTTATTCATGCAATGTTTAAATATTTCTAATATTTCAAATGTTTTTTTTTTCTTGATTCATTTATTGGCAAATGACAAAGCCTCTCCCAGGTCAGGTCATACAAAAGTAAATGGTCTTCCCCAAAGGTGTCAACTGTATAGAAAGAAAAACTGATAAAGCAATATCTATCCTCCTAAGGTCAATGCTGAGTGTGGCAGGAAAACAGGAAAAATTCAACATATGACATCACACATATTCTCAAATTAACTCTAAATATTGTCTTTAATTTTAACTAAGACACAAAATTAGTAAAGTTCAATAATCCCCCTGGGTGATTTAATTTAGCTTTATATGGTTTGGTGTGAGGAAAGTGCCTCTGTCCAATGGAGGGAAGATAAGCTTTCATTTCAGTCCGAAGAAGGGAACCAATTTCCCCAAGATTCTTATAAAGATCCCTTACCAGTTTTTTTTTTTTTTCCTTTTAAACTTATGTCCCTAAAAGTTATGTTTAGAAAAAAGAATTACTCTATTATTACTTAGTAAAGCACACATAAAAATATGGCTTTTAGGCCCTCCCTGGTGGCACAGCGGGTTAAAGCACAGCACTAAGAAGCTAAAGCCACTTCCGCGTGAGTTCGATCCCCACCTGCCCCATGGCGCAGCAGACCTCTCCTGACCCGCCCGCTGCTCCCCTCAGCAGTGTACTTCGTCGATCTGCCTGTTCTGCTACCTACTATGTCTCTGGTGAACCCTCTCACCCTCTGCGTCTCTGGCCTGTACCCCAGTTCTGTATGAATAAATAAATAAAATCTTTAAAAAATATATGGCTTTTAAAAGGATGAAATAAAGAAAAACGAAATAAATATTCTAAACATGACTAATAAAGCACAATCCTGTTTTATTTGTGAAATATTTCTTTTGAAAATATTACTTTAATACGTTGTGATAGAGAGTCCAATGTTTGTCTTGATTCTTGACTATCATAGCTATGAGGACTAAGGAAGGCAATACTCAAAATTACATAGCTCCAAATGGAAGAAACTTCATATTGATTTCATGTCCTAAAGCATAACACTCATTTTTCAATCCCATCCACCAAGTTTATCTAGGTTTCCATTGTACTTGGCTAGAAAAATTTGCACTTCCTTGTGTCAATCAAGACTGTACCATTTGTTTCTTTGCAAAGGAATCAAAATGGTTTATACTTTAATGTTTGGGCATTAAAATGTTTAATATTAGTCTAAAAAGCTTAGAAAGTTTTCTTTCAAAGTGTTGAAAGAAATTTTATATTATATAAGCAATAAAATCCTGAATTAATGGAAACATCTATTTTCAGTTTTTCTTGGTAGCAACAATTTCTACTGAAAACCAGTTCCTTCTCCTTTTCATTTATTTTTAAGTCACCTTTACTTTGAGAGTAACTAACTAAATAATTGCTTTATTTTTGAGCCTTGGTGATCCAAAGATTGTTGTCTCTGTTCCTCCTCCCCACTCCCAGTTTTGTTTTTTTTTTTGTTTGTTTTTTTTTTTGCTTTCCACTGATATAAACTTATATTATAGAGGTTAGAATTTCTGAAGATGTTGCCTATTATTAATAAGAAAATATGTACTATTTATTTTATATTAAACAATTCTCTTAAGAAGTTTACCATAAGATAACAGCAAACTTCAAGTGGTACAAAAGATTTTTCACAGTGACTCACAATTAACTGCATTACAAAATTTTGTAAATATTCCCCATTTAAAGGTCGTGGTTTGTGGAAACAGCACATTGAAGGCATTCCGGGACACACATTTCCTGGCTGCAGTAGTCTGAGAAGGAAATAGGGGTAGAGGCGCAGCCTGCGAGGGTCCTGCAAGGGCTGTGCCTTGGCTCTGTGACTTGAACCTCCTGTTGCACAAATCAAATGAGGGTCATGTGGCAGCCTCTGCTAAAAATTAGGGAACCCTTTGTCCTTCTTTTTCAATAATAATAAATGAACTATAAGAACTTCTATTTTCTCCCTTCTGATAGAACATATGAAGGAGACGGGCCTCCCTGGTGGCTGGGGTTGAAGCACAACACTGCAGCAAGAGTTCTGTCTGCAGCAGGGAGCTGTCCCACCTGGAGCATCCTTTTCTTACCCACTGCTCCCCTCAGTAGTCTATTTTGGTCAAACTGCCTGTACTGTTTCCCACTATGTTTCTGGTGAATCTTCTTACCTCTGGCCTGTACCTTAGTTGTTGCATAAATAAATAAATCTTTACTTTTTTTTTTAAAGACTGTAGGAAGGAGGCAATGCAAAAAACAAATCAAGTATCACTGTGGAAGTCAACCCTGTTGCTGAGGGTACATTCTTCTTTTTCCAATCTAATAATGGGAACAGGCAAAAATGTAACCACACAGCACAATGTAAAATCAGCATATGCCAGTTATACCTGGAAAAATGTAAAATCAGCACATGCCAGTTACACCTGGAAAAGCTAACAGTGACAACTCTTCCCCTCCATGTAAGGGCAAGGGAAGCATTAGAGACTTTTCATGGACTTTCCTGGCTGGTAACTTGGAGTAAAAGTCTCATGATCACCCCCACTAATAGGAGCACAAGCGACTTCTTCAAGTCTCACCAGGTCATAGGAGTGGAACTCAGAGTTCAAGCCAGAGATCTTGACAGAGATACTGTGCTCTCACTGAGCTCCCGAAGACCCAGGTGCTTACCCTGTCAGAATTGTAGACCTGTGGGGCTTTTGGATCTGAGTCAGTTCTTTCCACAAACCTCTCCTCTCAATACCCAGTAACCTGTTCTTCCATATTCCTACCATATTGTTTTCTATTCCCAATTGTTTTCCTAATTTAATCTCCTAGATGTCTTCTATAAAAAGGCTAGCCATTTGTCTGCCTTCTGAGTTTCTGGGAAGACTGAGGCTATTACTGGTAGTAGGGCCAAATAAAACATGTGGGGAATCCAAACCAGGCCACCCTCCAGCCCTCAACTTTACTTCAGTCACAGCTCCCGGATGCTGGGCCGGGTTTTGGCCCTTGAAGTCAGAATCAGGCATCACCCAGCA
>NW_004567117.1:3309387-3320383 GCF_000260355.1 Condylura cristata | reverse complement strand
ACACACACACACACACACACACACACACCAAATCTGATTGGTTAGCTGTTGCCTAAGGATGGCTTCATTGTGTAGTAAGATACAATGTTGTTTAATATTATCATTGTTCTTTGTGTGTGTAATTTCAGTCAGGTTTTCCGCCATTCTGTGTATGTTATGGAATATAACTAAAACTGCATCCCCCAAAACAAACAAGTTAAAGCTAAATTATTCCATTTCTATTTTGTAAGTCCTTCTGTCTCTACTTGAAATGAAATTAACTTAATGCATTGAAGATGCTACATCTTCACATTACTGGAATTTGTTCCACTCTGAAAGAAGAAAATAAACAGAAGGAAATTTTTAAGTAAACATGGACAACCCACCTCTCAGTAGGACTGAAAGAAACTTTGCATTTCCTGTCTCTTAAAGAGTCAGGTTTACTGCTCTCTGGATAAATGTTTCTGGCTTACTGTTTGTTTTCTGTCTTTTTGTTTCTATTTATTTTAACTTCAAAGGATTTTTGTTCCTAAAGCAGTAGAAATTGTGAAAAAATTGCTTTGGAGCTCTGATCCAAAGATATCTCTGTTTTCATCTGCAATAACACAAAACTTTTTCCAAAGTAAAACAGGCCTATTAGAATCTATACTATTTACTTATTTATTCATCTAAGCCAGATACACTAATTTATACGTTAGCTATAACTGACATTTATGATACCAAAATCCCAAATATAAAAATAAACTACTTATCTTTTCCTTCAGCAATAATAATTACGACATTAATTTTCTGGGGTGATAGGCCATCCCTAACCACCATCGCCTCTTTCAGGTCTTAGGCCCACCTGAGATACCTCCCTAGAGCCTGCGAAGTCCATCATGTCACAAATGCAAAGTCCATCATGTCCCCTTCACACAAAGTTCTTGGACAACTTGAAGTACCATCAACACATACGATCTGATGAACTCATGGCCCAGCTCTTGAAATGTACCATTTTCTCACCTATTATAGGAGACCTCAGATTGGTGCCAATTAACTGGCAGGAACAAAAAGACAGAAATTTAGATCATCAACTTGCTGATGATAGAGAGAAGCTACCAGAACATGAGAGAGGCATCAGGGCAGAGCATGGAATAAAAGTAGATTTTTAAGTTACTGTCCTTTGTATGGTCATTTCTTCAATAAGACCTTATAGAAAATAGAGTTGTTAGCAAAGGGATAGTTTAATAAGAGAGAGAGAAAGGAAGGGGAGAGAGGAGAGCTGAAGGGAAGATAGGATAGAGGGGCAGGGCAAAGAGAGATGAAGAGGCAGAAGCAGGGCTAGAAGGAGGAAAGGGGAAAAGAGAGAGAACACGTGGAGAGAGAACCACTATGAAAAGCAAAACAGTTTGATAGATGGGGATTCACTGCTGTAAAGTCCCTCTCCTCTTTACTTTCACATGGAAAAGGGAAGCTTTTGCAACCTGATTCATGGTTTCAATAATTTAGATGCTGAATTTACATTATATACATAAGGTGGGAAAAGAATAGAACTAGATAACATTTACAAGTTAGAACAGAACCAAATGACAAGCCTCTGGTGGTGTTACTAAATTCTCCTCCCCAGCTAAAAATAATAAATAAAACAACCAGAGCCTCAATGCAAATGAAAGAGAAATCTGGCTTCCCCAGATTCAAAATAAACACAGCAAAGCTAAGTCTCCACCACTCCCTCCTCACTCTCACCCCACAGGGGCTTGGGGGCTAACAGCCTATTAGACTTAAGCACAGAAGCTCAAGGTAATGCAAAGCTCAGCAGAGGCTAGATGTCCTAAAGTGTGCTAGAGAGCACTCTGTTCTTCCAAACAACCTGAACATTCTACCTTTCCAGTTTCCTTCTAGTTCCAGGCCTCATCTTCAGTTTAAATGTTGATACTTAAGGGCCCTCCCTGGTGTTGCAATGGGTTATAAGTGCAGCACTGTGAAGCTATCTGCAGCATTAGTTCAATCCCTGGCCAGGGAGGTGACCCACATGGCATGGCAGACCTCTTCTGACCCACTGACTGCTCCCCTCAGCAGTGCATTTTAGTCAATCTGCCTGTTCTGTCCCCCACTCTGACTCTAGTGAAGCCTCTCACCGCCCACATATCTGGCCTATACCCCAGTTCTTGTATGCATAAATAAGTGAATCTTTAAAAAAAATGTTGACACTTCAGACTTACTGATTATTTATATTTCTGTAGGAATGAGTTTGTGAGACTGATTCTTTTTTGGTTGGGGAATAAGAGCAGAGGGTCTGAGGGCACTTAGGTGTCTCAGGGTAGGTTAGGGTAAAGGAGGAAGCCCAGCCAGGTGGATGTTAAGGATTCTTCTAATCTTGATGCTTTTTGATAAAAGTAGTGGTATATTTATGTAGATAGTGGCTGAAACAGAGCAGGTGCTAAATAAATACTTATTGAATAAACAGAAGAATTCAAACAGACTCAGAATGCTCTCCCTCAGCCTCCTACTATGTGTCCAGTGATTGTCAGCACTGGAGGCCCAGAATGTGAACCAAGAGAGGAAGGCAGCTCAGGCCCCTCCCTCCAGGTCCCTAATGCCTTAACATCTGTGAGGCTCTTCAGAGGACCTGGGGCAATCTATGTCTTGAATCCACCCACCAAGTCAGCAATTTAGATATGATGCCCATTTCACAGGTGACAACTCTGAGGCTTGGGCTGTCAAGGGCTCACAGAGAGTACGTGGTAGTCGGGATTTTGTCCGGCTCTGACAGTCCCGGACCTAACTACAAGTTTACACAGTCTCTGTTGTTGAAAAAGTGAACATATGCAGTTATGTATGTAATAAGATATTCATGCCTCTGATTGTATATGAAAATACAAAAGTGGGGGGCAGGAGCAGAAATAGCAGATGTCATCATGCCACTGGGTACCACACGTGCTATTTCCACTTCTTTCACAATGAACATCTTCAGACATGTCAGGATGGGTGGAGTATGCATGGCTGTTCTGGGTGATCTTGGGCTCCACTCTGTCCTGTCCCACGGCAGCAGTCACCTGCATCTCCACTCCAAGTCTCCCGAGTCCTCTGGTCCCTGCTGCCCTGCACATGAGAGTGCCCCTTCTCCATCTCCTGGGGAAAATCACATACTTGCTCAAATGCTTGAAGCCCCTAATACTAGCCTCACCCAATTTTGGATGAGGCCCTTCCCAACCACGACCACCTCAGGTCCCCTTTACACTCTGTGTCTTTAGCTCAGATTCCTCATGCACTGAACCCAGTACAATGTCACAATTAAGATCTGGAGGCAGAAATACCTGGGTCTCAATCCTGGTCTAGCCACTTTCTGGTCTTGGCGCCTTATAAAATTATCACTCTGTGATTTGGTGATGGGAAGTCCAAGGAGATTACAACTGAGATGGAAAAATGCACAAAATGATGTAAAAATAAGCTATTATATTATTTTAAAAAATAAAATAAATTAAAATAAAAAAAACTTTTGACCAATACAGTCAAAAAAAAATTATCACCCTGAATTTCTTTATATGTTAGATGGAGATAATAATAGTTCCCAGTTCACCAGTTATAAAGGCTAGCTGAGCTAATTCAGGTGTATCTGGTGCTCAGCAGGCATCTGGAGGAACATGGAGGACAGGAAAAGAGGGAGTTCCCAGACTGAAATCTCACTGCCACTCTGTTCTGCAGGGGACACTGGTCAGAATTCCATTCCTCATAGAAGGATGCTAATACTAATCAAAATGTTAGGACAGGTATTAGATAGTCACTCACTGTCATATAGGGTTATACAGTTTCTTTATCTTATATACATGTTCTAGCCACATATATCAATGATTCTAAATTAGAAAGGTGGAAAAAGTTATAACTTCAGGGCACTCCCTGGTGGCACAACAGGTTGGAGCACTGCACTGCAAAGCTAAGCCAAATTGTGGCCACTTCAGTGCAAGTTCAATCCCCGCCCTGGAGGTGACCCACATGGCAGAGCAGACTTCTCCTGTCTCGCTTGATGCTCCCCTCAGAAGAGTACTTTGTTGATATGATCTGCCTGTTCTGCTCCCCACTATGCTTCTGGTGAACCCTCTCGCCGCCCCTGCACCTCTGGCTGTACCACATTTCTATATGCATAAATAAATAAAATATTTTTTTTAAAAAAAGAGTTATAACTTCAAAGACTTTCTAAGAGTTTTCTGTACAGTGCTGGGAAATCAACAAGTGATGCCAGGATTACTCTTGGTTCAACATTTTTTCCTCCCTCCCTAAGCCAAGCTGCTCTGTTTTCAGGGCAGGACTCAACACCAGGCAGGGCCTAAGGAGGCATTCATCTCACAAATGGGGACATGGGGACTATTCACGAACCATTAGGATCAAAGTGGCCTTATCAATGGCCAGCTTTCCCTGTGCTCCTGCTTAGGCTATCAGCAGAATGTGCCCAGGATAGGACATAATCTTCAACACACTCTACAAGTGTGTGCTCCACTGGACAAGACATGGTCTTTAAGTGTGGGATCCATAGTACACTAGGGAAGACAGACCAGCAGCCAGATATGGGCAATATGGGCAACTGTCTGCCACTGCAGCCACCAGCACCCTGTCTTCCCCTCCTCCCCCTCCTCCACCACCACATCCTCCATCAGCACCAAATGCTGGCTGCTTAGTCTAATGCTATGTTTCAACTGTTACAAATTCACTATCCCATTTATTCCTCACTCCTTATACTGCATTCTCATCTGAACCAGTACACAGGAAGACCTTAAGCCTCTTCCTTCATTAGTGAAGGTGCATGCAAAGTGTCAACCAACATAATAAAAGTGTTACCTGTTGAGGTAACATTGGTTTACAACGCTGCCTGTGTTTTAGGGGTACAGAGTTGTGAGCTACCGGGGCAAGATGCCATTTGATTTTTGATTGACATTTCTAGTTCTAGCACGTGAGTAGATGTCTGGAAGACAGTACTCATTTATTTATGTATAATTTTGTCACTCTTTGTACTGGATGTGGACTCCAGGTCCTGCCTTCCCACAGTCATCCAGCCAGTGAACAGCTGGTGGTCTACTGTGGAGCAACATGGAACTGTTGTGTGGAAGTCTGTGGTCACAGACATGCTGACTAGCCACTGATCTCCTTGAATTAACCTGGCCAGTAACAGAACATCTACCTCAGCCCTGTTTATTACCCAAAGTGAGGACTGTAAGTATTGGAGTTGGAAAATGCTTTTATTGTGTAGACTTGCTCCCTGGCCATGGTGTCGGCAGCTCCTTCTGTCTGCCTGTGAGGCTTTATAGCATTGCTGCTCCAGCGTCCACCTTCTCCACCCAGCCTGGACTGGACTCTACAGCAGTGACACTTCCCTCGGGCTGAATGGAGGATGAGTATGTAGGAGAGGGAGGGAGCATGAGTATGTAGGAGAGGGAGGGTCTTCCATGCAAAGTTTTGTGCAGAGTTTGAGTCAAAATTTTAAGCTGAGTTACTGAATTTATATAATATGTGCATTCAGGCTTCTTCAAATGATCTACCAGCTGTCCCACCTCTAACAGTGTGTGGTCTCTGTGGACTATGTGCCACATGGAGTTGATGGCAATGTCACCCTGTTAAATCCATGCTTCTTGTGAAGCATGGAACACAGAGGCTCCTATCCCACCTGCCATGTCCTTGAGGAACTACTACTTTTTCATACTCAGCATATCCAGCTATGCAATGGCTAGAAAATATGTCTGTTCTTCATTTTGCAAAGAAATTCTGAAGGGATGGGTCAGAGGGTCTAGACAAGTGTAGAGAGATGTACACTGAAATGTATCTCGAAATGCAGTCTTATTTCTCCCCAGGCCTGCTCTGTACACACATGAAGACTCCAATCCTGCTCTTTACTATCACCTTCACAGACTCACACCAGGACATACAGAAACTTCTGCTGGAATGGAGACACCCCCTAAAAAAGTCACGAGAAATATGGATAAGGTTGAATCATAGAGTTTACAGTTAGAAATTATATAGTGATTAAAAACCGGAGTTTGCTGTGAAGTAGAAAATTCTTGGGCCTTGGGACAGCAGTGCCTAACAGGGCTGAGAAGCAGCAGAGGAAGAATCGATGTGATGGAGAGAGTCACATTGAAGATATGTATTCTAGAGGAAATACTGAACACAGTTCATTTAACAAACATAATGCTTCATGAGGGCCTGCTTTCCAAAATTTTTATTGCGAAAGAGCAAACATGCACAAAATGGAAGTGGAAGATATGATAAAATGAGATGGGGTGACCATCTTCAGATCTGGTCCCCAAGTGTATGTCTTTGGAAAGTCTGCCTTTAAAGGTCCTCACTATCTTTGTAGCTCTGAAGATTCTGGACTGCAACCCCAGGTCGCCTGCCACCTGCCATAAGCAGGCATAGTCTTCCTAAGCTTTAAAGTACCCATTTCTCCCATCCCCTTTATGGACAGTTGTTTCCCTTCTGACTACTTAGGGCTGCCCACTTGCCTGCATTCAGAGCAATGAAGTAGGAATTGGAGGCTGGCCCACCAGCTGAGTCCAGAGCATTCGCAGATACTACTAGTGACGGGGACATCTTAGACTGCAAGTGTTCTAAATAATCGACTGGGTATTTTGCACATAAAACAGTGAGCTGTTGCCCAAGCATCCAAATGCCAACTGCTACCTTAGCAACATACCCTTTTAGCTTGAATGACTCAAAACACATTGAAACCAACTTTATACTGCTGAAAGGTAAAGCCATTCTTTTGGTATGGACTGGGAACTTAAAATAGAACCTTAAAGGGAGTTCAAAACACATGATTCTATTCCTACAAAGTTGTATGGCCTGTAGGCAAATTAGTAACTCTTTGGCTTTCATTTTCCCACCTGAAAGGAGTCACTAGTAATATCTAAATCAAAGGCAAGCAATATTGTGTGTGAGCTACTTAGATGAAAGAATGCCACCCCATGTTGTCAATCAAAGGAAAAAATATTTGGTTTCATTTAATTAAAACAAATCTAGTAAATTAAGAATTTAAGTTATTTGTTTGAATTAAGTTATTTGTTTGATATATGATTGATTGTAATAGGATTCATTGTGTTCTAGTGCACTATTTTTTCAAACTTTCTACATTGTTAAAATACAGGTGACCTGGTCCTCCCTGGTGGCGCAGCGGGTTAAAGCACAGCACTAAGAAGCTAAAGCCACTTCCGCATGAGTTTGATTCCCGCCTGCCCCGGAGGTGACCACATGGCGTGGCAGACCTTTCCTGACCCGCCCGCTGCTCCCCTCAGCAGTGTACTTCGTTGATCTGCCTGTTCTGCTCCCCACTCTGTCTCTGGTGAATCCTCTCACCCTCCACATCTCTGGCCTGTACCCCAGTTCTGTATGAATAAATAAATAAATCTTTTTAAAAAAAATACAGGTGACCTGGACACGCATGCCTTGTATCTGTACAAGTTCTGTGTCACCTTTAAGGCCACAGACTGCTTTTTTCATACACGCTCCTCCTAAGAATCAATCTTCAGCGTGAAGGGGGAAATTTTTTCATTATTGAAGATATATGGTCCAGTCTAAAGTCATCTGGTTAGTGAGGTCTTTTTAGGGCACATGGTGTTTGACTATGCTCCAGTAGGGAATTGCAAAATGGGAACACAATTCCCAATCTCAAAATGGGAATAGAACTCCACTTCATAGCTGAGCAGAGTAACTCCCCCAAAGTCCTACAACTGAGAGATTTGCACCTAGTGAGGCTAGCTCCTTCACAAGGCTGCCACCCAGCACTCATTTGTCAGCGTGTTTGAACCTTGCTCTGAGGGCCTTAACCACCTGGGGGTGCTCCCGTCAACACTGGAATTGTGTTTTCCCTTCTCTGGCGCTGTGTGCAGAGGCTTAGGGTGGTGTCAGCTTCATAAAGACTCTTTCTTGATGGGCTGATCTTATCCTTCCCCATCTACCAGCCCAACAAATGCCCATTATGGAAGGACTTGTGAAGTCCTTCCACTCTCCTGGGGGAGGAAATGCAAACATAATACTCAGTTTTCTTCTGCCTTCAAAGAGCCAACTGATCTAAGTAGATAAAGCAGTTAGACACATACAAGGCAACCAGCACTGTGAGAGAGAGTCCCACGAAAGCACAGACAAAAATGGGACTAAGGTCCTTTACTTCCTCTGGCCCTGCCTGTTCTCATATTCTCTCTCAGTGCTAAGGGTCCTCTGTCTTCTCATTAGCTCTCCAAAATTAGCCCCTAGGGTAACTGGATGCTCAGCTGAATGAGCTTTGTATCTATTCCATTTTCAGATGTGTGGGCTCCCTACTACTCTTCCTGCTGAAAATCAAGGCACCCTCCTAAGAAAATCAAGCCAGGGTAATCTCACAAGCTCTGTGCCCAGCATTACATTCTAGAAAAGCTGCTTATGATTCAAAGTTCCTGTGGAAGAGCAAAGGACTGGTTCTGACTGAAAGCTAAGCCAATGGCAGAGGCTCTTCATTAGGACCAAGTCTTGTGGGGAAAGAACTCTCTGAGTATGCAAGGCCCATGAGCTGGTGATTGGAGCTCCCAGCACACTGTGCTATAACAGAGCACTCAGCACCCCCAGTGAGGCTCTCTGTGCTGTTTTCAGGGGGCCAGAATCTAAGTAAATATACTCAGACATAGGCACTTTTTACGGGTCTAGAAATGCCCTCCTTTCAATTGTACCATTTTAATCATACATCCACATAAAATCATTATCGGGCAGATCAACTGTTTTTTCTTCACCGCTCTTCCCCTGGGCGAGTACACCAGTAAGCTAGTGTACAGCAGCAACAGTGAATGGTGATGCAGCCAGTGAGCCCTGTAGCTGTAGTCTAGACCTGCAAGGCACCGAAGGTGATGGGCACTCCGGGAGTAGTCACTCCAGCAGGGTATCAGTGAGGCCTGAGCCTTTGTCTTTGACACCACATGTCAATAAGCCAGCAAAACAAATTTCAAAGTGGTGACATCATTTGGATTGTTTATACCATACCAGTAAAACTAGTTGGAAAAACAAAAATTAAATCAACTCGATTTTCAAGATGGCACCAAATTCTGGCCAGCTTGTTGGTTTTATCTTTTGAAAACAAAATCAAATAATTGTTTAAATGAATATATCACCCCATCTGTTCTACTAACATCTGATGAACGGCCCTAGCAGCTTTTAAGTACTAATCAACCCAGATGCGTGTACATAGACACTCTTACTTGCTTGTTTTAAATATCCCCTGATAGAATAACAGATATTGCATGACTAAAAGAGCTAAACTCCACCTAGAATGTGTTCTTGATGACAAGGTTAATGTTCTGCTTAAGCAGCCAACTATGCTGTTTACATCATTTCTGACTGCCCAGCATGGGTGAGGAAATCAAGTTCCCACTTTA
This sequence comes from Condylura cristata, assembly GCF_000260355.1. NCBI lineage: Eukaryota > Metazoa > Chordata > Mammalia > Eulipotyphla > Talpidae > Condylura > Condylura cristata. The sequence continues at coordinate 3,311,039 of NW_004567117.1, read as the reverse complement.
AACCCAACTGACCCTTTGGCAACACTGAAATCCTGCCAGCCGCAATCTGCTACCCAAACCTTATAAGAGGGAAAAGCAAGAGACCAGGAAAAAAGTCCAGCCGGAGAGATGCTGCAGAGAAAGATCAACTGTTCCTGCTCTCAGGAGATCTTTCTTTTATCACACACAGGGTGTCTTTCATCTTCCAAATTTGCAAAAACTGGCACGTGAATCCTCACAGCATTCTTGTGAGCTAAGCAGGTGGTATGCGTTATGATCCTTCCTATTAAAGATGGAAAGGTGATAACGATGTGATAAAAATTAAAGCACATCAAACAGTATCAGTATCATCACATAAAAGATGCATGACTTTCTATGAAAAAAATGGAAACTGTCACATGTACTCTTTTTACTCCATTATTAAAGTCTGACTCGTTTTTTGAAAGTAAAGCATAAGGAACTGAATTGTTATTTAAGGGGGCAGAAAAGCTCTCTTGGGAGACAGGCATTCTTTTTAAAGTGTTTTATTTATGAAAAACACCAGCAGAATTGAGTAAAGAAATGTTCTTTTGATTCCATCTGGTCCTAGGCTACTCTTTATTCCACAGTGAGGAGGAGGTGACCTTTTGCATAGGAAAGTGGATGAATCTCCTCCCTGAAGTAGGTTAGTGGCCCAAGGAGGGTCTTCAGGGGGAGAAACCTCCAGAAGAATCTTAGAGCTCCTGGCTGGACAGCCAAACAGGGGAACCACTACTTAACAAAGCAGGCTGTAAAGGAGCCCTGGGGAATTAGGGAAGCGCTTGGAAGCTGTCCCTGACCTCCGATCTTAAAAGTCAACATAAAATCGAACATACCCTAAAGGATCCACAGGACTTAAATAAGATCGAGATTTGGACCTGCAGAGAGGAGCAATCAGAGAAGGGACCTGGTGCACTTTCTTGGAGACTGTTTCCCAGAGATCTCCCAGGTTTCAACAAGTCATTTGCTTTCTGGAAAGGGGAGGAAAAAGAAAGCGCTCCAGCTGCCTACACTGTTACCACAGGTTGGGGCCTGTGACTGGGCTCCTCTGCCCACCAGGGGAGCCCAGGCACTAACCCCAGTAGTGATTTTCAGTTAAGACACTCACAGCGCCTGGGGGGCTAGGGGGGAGAGGGGGTTGGAGGGGGCGGAGTGGGCGAGGGGGAGGGGAAGGAGAGCAGGGCAGTGCCCCTGTTCAGAGCTCAGAACAGTTTTCCAGAATCCAACTCTTTTAATGTTCCTCCTCTTTTCTCCCCTCCCTCCCGGCTTACATGTCCCCTCCCCCCGCCCCCCACACAGACACACACATACTAAAATCCTTGCCTGCAGACTTTTTTCCGATCCCACTTGAGACCCCCAGGCTGGCCGCTCCCTCCCACGCCCACCTCCAGTCCCCATTTGGAACACTTTTCACAAGTGTAAAGGAAGAGAAGGCACGGAGTGTGAAAGCAACATTTCTTTCCTCGGAAAGTCCGGGCGACTAGGGCTGTAAGCACCTCTGAAAAGTTCTCACCGAGTGGGAGGCTGAGGGGCAGGAGAAAAGGGGGAGCAGAGTACCAGAGACAGGGCTGAGAAGAGCGAGGAGTGGGAGGCCAGGAGATGGAGACCCCGCCCGAGCGCTGGAGTGGCGGCGGGGCGGGGGCTGAAAGCGGGGG
>NW_004567117.1:3194344-3308830 GCF_000260355.1 Condylura cristata | reverse complement strand
GCCAAGCGCCCGCGGCCCCGCGGCGGCTCCCGGGGTGTCGGTTCCGGGACGGCGAGTGACCCCGGCGGATCGGCGCGCGCGGAGGTCCCGGAGGAAGACTGGAGATGTCCGGGCCGGGTCGCCTCCTGCTCACGTACCTGTTCCCGGCCCTGCTGCTCCACGGTGAGTGTCGCCGAGTGCTGGAGGGTGGGAGCCCCGAGATGCAGAAATCCCCTTATGGGGCTGGGTCTTGGCGCCAGGAGCGCCTAGTCCCGTTTCTCCCTCTGCCCCCCGCAGGTCGGGTCGGAGCCCCGATTCCTCCTGCTAGCCCCAGTATGGGGTGTTTCTTTCCTGGGCGCAGAGCCCCTTCTTCCTTGCGGCGCCCCGAGCTAGTCTGTGACTGGACTTTTCTTTCTGGAGGGGTGCAGGCTCTCAAACGCAAGCCCCTTCTATCCCCTGCATCTATGGCATCAAGTCCCCGGGAAAGCTGTATCCAGCCTGTTAGATTTTCAAGTTGTAGACTGTCAGGAAATCTCAGGCTTTGTGATTCTTTTTGCAAAGTGTCAGAGTGCGGGAGAGGCGCTTGATGTGGTCCAAGCTTTTATGGGGCTGTAAAGAGAAACTATGATCTTCTAAGGGGAAAAACAGTTCCGGGCTGTCTTGCCCTTCTGAGGAATAGTGTTTGTTGAAGGGGGTGGTGATGGGGTTCTCTCCTAAGTGGACTGGATGCAGTTTCACGGAGCAGGGGACTTCTTGTGGCCAAGGTGTACTAATTAAAACCAGTCTCCTCGGTTCTCCGGAACTTGACTCCTTATTACTCTCATGCTCTGGCTTGATGGTTTCGTTTCTGTGCTTCATGTGCCACATTTTCTCAAGGGCTCTAGTAAATCCTTAGCTAGAAAACATCAGAGCCCCAGGAATTGCACTGAGAAAAAAAATAAGGCAGACTCGTGTGGGGTCACCAAGGCATGTTTCTGTGGCTAATTGGTGTGGCTAGTCAGGACAGGTGATGACAGAACTGTGTGCTGACTCAGATGTCCTGAGCTAACTCTCCCTTGATGGTGGACATCAGATGTTGTAGCCAAGTGTCTCCACCAGGAACATGACTCTCCTTCCTCAACACCCACTGGGCCAACCCCAGACCTCCCCGGATGAACTCAGCACTCTCAGGGTGCTGTGTTTCCAGGAGAGCATCAGAAAGCATTATAGCAAGCACTGAACATCAGGCTTTGATCCCTATGCAAGAGGAGAGGGAAAAGAAGGCAGTGGGCCAGTACTGTAGGAGCTGTAGGGGGCTTTTTAAGGTCCTGCTCTGGGACACGGCAGGGCGCCCAGAGTCCTGCAGACAACCTGTGGGGTGGGACTTGCCCTGCCCGATTGCCAAGGTGCACTGTGAGTCCCGGTGAGCCCAGACTTTATAAAAGTCAGGATGGAAGGCTTGCAGTTCTAGGGCCAGAGAAAGAAGGTATAATTATAGGGCTGCACTCCTAGGCCCATCTGCTTAGAATTACAGAGCAGTTTTAATCTTTGGCTGAAACATGAAACAAATCAGAGCCAATGAGCAGATCAAACGGCAGCTGCCACACACACCAGAAAAAAGAGGGCCAGAGAGATGAAACAGGGAAAATTGTCCCCTTAAAAAAATCTGTTGTAATATCTGTGAGGAAAAAAGATGATAATATGGTCAAGTCACTTCAAAGCTAAAACTTACCTTAAAATTTGGCATAAACAAATTTTTACATAAAATCATTGCCAGAGGACTACAAAGACAATCCTCTGAGATGTTGACTGGGCTAACTCAGACAGCTTTTATTGACCTTTTTTGAGAGGTAAGTAAGTGTTGTAATGAGACTTCTTACCCCCACCCAAGCTGGGATAGTAATGAGAACCCCAGTATATTCTTAGTGAGGTTTGAGTATGACCTCAAGTCTCCAAATTCTAGTCTGAGTTGACCTATTCTGAGATCCTGGAAAGGGGATTTACCCAGACATGTAGTAGACTCAGGACAGAACAGCATGGGGTGGGGGGTGGGGGGGTGAATAGGTAGGATAGCAGGGCCAGACCACAGGGCCTGTGGGCACATGTGTGCACCTTATATATGTTGTATGCATGTGTGTGTGTGAGGAGGTAAGATAAAAAAGGAAATTTGCATGGCTTAATTGGATGACAGGAATAATCCTGTAAAAAGTTGTCCAATTTCAACATGAATTTGCAATGGCAAAATTAATCCTGAAGTTGCTCAAAGATGTACTAAAGTACAGCAGTACATATTGAAACTCCAGCATTAATAATAAACAGGGAATAGTTATTTAGTGTATAAACCTCAGGATTTCAGAAAGGCTTGTCATAATTTGTTAGGATAATGTAAAGCATCAGGAAAGAATTGGGTATTCTCTCTCTCCCCTTTTTCCTCCAACTTTTAATTGATTGAAGTCGTTTTAACAGAAAATGGATATTAAATGACCTAACTCAAAAGAATGCCTTGATATGTGTTCCCTACCTGATAGTGAACAGTTTTGCAATGATTTAAAAATTCTGTAGTAACAGATAGACCCAGATCATATATTTTAGTAGGAGTTGTGTGAAGGGAATTACCTGAAGTCTTTTAGAGTGGCTTGATGATTTTTTTTCCTTGGCAAATAGGCTTTTTATTTTGCTAATCATAGGATATCATTTGTCTCTTTTGTCAGTAAGTTAAAAAAAATATATGCTCATGAATGCATTTGTGACCAACATTACTAAACTTAGTTTCGGGCATCATTTATTAGTCACAGTAATAAGATTAAAAAGTGTCTCCATGAAGATTTTGTAGGAAGATGCTATAGACCTACGATGTTTGGCAACCAATCTTTGTTCAGTTAGTTGGTTACTTTTATTTTCACGCATTGTAGGTCATAAATTTCCCCCAGATTCTATTGATGAGTTAATCAGACAAGACTCCAGCCTGTTGTTTATTTTTTGAACATGGTAAATGTAGTAAAAGGCCCAAGTTCAAAATTTGACGGTGTAAAAATGTACATGCCACTTTTATTTTCCCACCCCTTCAACTTCTGAAAACAATTGCATTTCTTAATCCAAATAAAGCCTATTGAATGTCATGAAGGTATGCAGCTGGAAAATGTCCATTATCACTGTTTTCTTTGCTTAGATGAAAAACCACAAAAATCATTCAGCTTCAGAAACACAGATTAGCCTGAGGTATTCTAGAAGTGGTGCTTTAATGCACAGCAAAGTGCTAATTCTCTTTGCTAATGGAAATACTTGATTTTAAGTTTTGGCGCTGATATTTGGGGAAATGTTTTATTCTTCAATGCTGTTTTCTTTCATGGAATTCATTGACTTTTTCTGAAAGGTGAAGACATCCTTTGATTCAAGCATGTTCTATTAAAACTTTAAAAAGTTATAGATTACCAAATGATAACTAGCGAAATGTGAGGAAACATTCAAATTGTGTTCAATAGAAATCTGTGAAATATCATTTTGTTGAAGAGTTTTGTTATCAAGAGAACAGTTTCTGCACCCGTTGCCTCTTGGTCATAAAATGAAATCTTGAAAAGAAATATGTCATGACTCACCTGTGCATAACAGGGAGCAAGAACATTAAAACCATGTTAACTATTCTCTAGGGAAGTAAATTGACTTGCTTCAAATGGTGACTAAGCCATGTTCACTCTTTTTCTCCCTTCATGTGAAGAGAGCTAAACTTAAGTGGAAGGCATGACTGTAATAACCTACTAGGTAGGGATGGACTGACAGCAAGTTGACAGACTCAAAATAAAGCATGAAACATTTAAGGCTAGAAATACAAAAAGATGTAGTGGTTGTATACAGCTACTGGATGCTTGGTGACAGAGAAAACTTCAGTAAAAACCCACCGTCGTTGTCCAAGCATTGACTTCCCACTTTGAGACTTTCGAGTACAAGTCGTTGTTTTGTTCTCTCCAGTTTGGGAGTAAACTCTTCTGGAAAATTATGTGATAGGTATCCAGGCTAGAGAAAGAGTATGGTGCTACCCTAAAATTGTTAATGGGCTTTTCTGTTTGGGTTTTCCAGTTTCATTCAATTGCTACCCTTCATTAAGTCAGTGTATGGACCCTACCACGTGGCAAGTGCCACTGCTTGCTTGGGACGGGTTGTCCTAAGAGAAGGAGCAGTCCCTCACCCCTGAAGTGCTCAGAAGCTTAGTTAGGGGTGAGAGAGAGAAGCTTATTGAAAAGCTGCAGTGTTGGGAGGCTGGATGCCTGTAGTCTTTTCCCTGCCGGAGGGTCCTAACACCCCACACCAGATGCACACTCACATAGGCACACACCGTGCTCACACACACTGTGCGCACAGACCACACTCACACACATGCACTGTATTATCACACACTACACTCACTGTGCACACCACATCCACTGTACTCACTGACAGCTGTGCTCAGCAGCAGCAGTATGTCAGAGACCCAGCACGTAGACTTTCCAGTCTCGACTCAGCCCCGCTGTCTGGCTGGGGACCATGGCCTTAGAAGAAAACAGTATAGTAGATTACCTTGTTTTCAACTAAAACTAGATGGAGCCAGGGATTTGAAATTTTTACTGTATTTTCTTATACAGGAAAAATATTTGTAGAGAGGAAGGCTTTTCAAGGTCAACAAGAGCAGTTCTCTTAGTTTTATCTAAAAAATGGGAAATACAAACAAAAGCTTTGGTAAATATAGGTATGTAAAATCCAGTGTGTTGGTGATACACATTTGTTTTTATTCTAAAACATGGAAAGCTGTGCTGGAGTTTATCTGGCAGCATCCACTTCAAAGTGCACATTTACAGTAATGATTGCTTATTTAATTGGGCAGGGCAATTTCATGGCTAAGTAATTACCTGCATTTAATCTAATCAGTCACATTTTATCTGCTTCTCATTACTTAAGTTGCAGTACCTGCTCCCCCATTCTGAACTAAAAGCACTTTCTCTCTCAGATTACCAAAGTAATACATATTACCTTGTCTGAAATAGCCCAAACCCTCTATAGAGCAAAAAATAGCCATTATTAGTATTTTGACATAATATTTATTCACCCATTTTTTTGTACAGTGATAAAATGGAGACCAACCTAATCAAAGAATAATTTAGTCCCAAGTGTGCTTGAAATTTGTTTTCTTCCTTTTTAAATTCTGTTGTTTATAAAATACTTTAGAGTTGGCCCTCGGTTAAAGCACAGCACTGAGACTCTAAAGTCGCTTCCTCATGAGTTCGATTCCCGCCTGCCCCGGAGGTGACCACATGGCGTGGCAGACCTCTCCTGACCCACCCGCTGCTCCCCTCAGCAGTGTACTTCGTCTGTCTGCCTGTTCTGTTCCCCACTCTGTCTCTGGTGAAGCTTCTCACCGCCCTTGAGGCTCTTGCCTGCACCCCAGTTCTGTATGCACAAATAAAGAAATCTTTAAAAAAAAATACTTTAGAGTTATTGGTTTTCGATCTAGATAGACAGGTGGAAAGCTGTGGAATAGAGCTAGATAATTCTGATTTTTAAAAATACTATTGAAAAATCAGAAACTTGGAACTTCTGTTTCACTTTTCCATTCAAATGGCAACAGTGGTCCATGCCTAATGACTTCCATAGAAGCAAGAAGTCCCTGCAGCCCTTCCTTCAAGTCTCTGGTCCCTCTCAAGGCACCCACCTGCTTATTGAACACACCATGGGTTTTGGAGTAAACTGGGCTGTGGATGACAAGTAGCAGCAGTACTTGTCTCTTTTAAAAGTTGTGTTTAGGGCTGCCCTCTGTTTATATTCAGCATGTATTCAAAAGGTGAATTCAGTGAAGTAACCAGTCACCTGGCCACATAGGTCTTGTATTTCGGGCTTATGTCTCAATGGCTTTCACTTCTAGAGTCTTACTTTCATCAGTGTTTTTTTAATTTGCTACTGTTTGCAATTTTCACTCTGAACAGCAGACTGCTGCAGTTATGACAATCTTCAAGATCATTCTGCAGACATTTAGGATTATTGTTGCAGTCATTTATTTCTTGAGAGTAAATGGTTCATGCATACCCATCATGCAGGTGAATAAATCCTTTAGAGCTCTAGGATCTCATTTAGTTCTTTGGAAGTGGCAATCACTAACATTGTTCCCAAGGCCTTCAGGATTAATGTTTTTAACAGTGAATATTTTCCTCCCACACTCACTTGAAAGGAACTACCCCTTTGCAATCCTACTACTACCTGGACTCAGGCCATGGACACCTGAGGTTGGAGGCCTATTATAGTGAAGTCATTTTGATAATCTTATTTGCATACCGTGGGCAGGGGGCATGGGAACACTGTTATGGAGTACTTCCAATTCAGTTGGTATCACATACTGGCTGTTTATAGAATACTTCACAGTAAAGGCTGCTTCTCTAGTTACTTTTTTCTGTACCTTTTAGAACCTAGCATATGATAAGTGAGATAAAAAATGCATAAAGTGAGTTGTCAAGTGTCATGCAAACATCAATTACTATCACCATTATTATAATTATAACATATATATAATTATAATTATAAAAAAAAGACACGTATTAGGACTTACCTAAATCCAACTCCTTGGAGACTGAAAAGTCATAGCCACTTTCTTACTGTATGGTTGTTTCATCCTTTAAGACACTCTTCCTTGAATTTAACTAAACAGTGAAAACTTAATGAATGGGAACCCAATTAACTTCTCAATTAACCAAATCATCTAGAATCCTTAACTAACCAAAACATTGATGTTATTCATTAGTGTACGCATATGTATATATTTTTCCTTTTTTACATCTAAGAAAAATAGGGAGAGAAAAATCTTTCCTAGCTTAATCAGAGTTGGTACCAGTTTCCTCCCGTTCCTCTGTATCCAGAGTACTGACCTGCGGGACCTGATATTCTTTAAGAATCTGAGTCATCAAAGATCTGCATTTAACTTACAACAGCAGAATTTTCAACAACCAAATATTGTGATTAGGAAACACTTTCAATTACACAAATAATCCAATTAAGCAGAGATTTTTAGAAGTTGTTATATATAATAAGCATACTTACTGTGATAAATAATAGGTGTACTCAGATAGGAACAGTTATTATAATTACCTTCATACTTGTGCATGGCATTGCTAGCTTCCAGAATGTCTGACTTAGAGGGTAAAGTTGCTTTAAAGTAAGACTACAAATATTTTGTAAAAGTTTAAAGTTTCTTATGAAATATAGTGTGAGCTCCAACTTTCCTTCTCTCTTTTTTTCCCCTCTGACCTTTCCTCCTTTGCTTTTTTTCAGTAAATTTTTTTGATAATACCTAGCCCCTCAAAATGTGCAAAGAGTGGTAGATACCGATCTAAAACTACAAAAAGAATTTCCTGCTATTTATTTAAAAAGGTCCTCTCTTCTTTCTCATTTATTCAGGTAGAGGTGATTAAGCCATTGCAGAAGCATCATAATTGATCTTCCTACTTCGAGTCTGCTTCTCATCCCTCCTAAAAAGGAAAAAGTGATCTTTCTAAATGGAATTTTTATGCTGTTACATTGCTCAAAGTCTTTCACTTCATCTGTCCAGTCCAACGTGCACTTACTGTGACACGCCTTGGGCTCTTGGTAATAGTTCTGCTTCTCTTTCTCAGCTTCCCCCTCCCTAAGCCTCCCAGTTCCTCTACCATGAACTTCTCCTGTTTGTGTTCTTACATTTGATTGTGCACCCTTGGCCTGGACCACATGCTAAGCTCTTTAGGGCATAGCTGCTTCTTCATGAAGCTACATACCCAAAGATGCATTCAGGACCTGTTTTCTGTCCTTATGGCCTAATGGGGACCTGGTTCACCACCTAGCTGAGGCCACCAGGGAGCATAATGTTTGTAGTCTATGCACCTAAACAGTGTTTGGCTCTTCAGATACTTGAATAACTGGGTAGCTAGTTCCAATTCCTTATTTGGAATTGATGTATTCTGGGTGATGAAGTGAACATGGGGCACCTGGGTTGACCAGAAATCTAAGGCTGGTCTCCTTAGAGGGTGTGAAAGATCTGTTTTTAACTTAAATGGCAGAATTTTCAATAACCAAATATTGTGAGTAGAAAAAACTTGCGATTATGTGTGTGTGTGTGTGTGTGTGTATACATACATACATATATATATATATATGCATACTAAGTATGATAAATAATACGTTGATTCTGAGAAGGAAGACTTGGGGTATAAAAGTATAGCTGTTATACTTGACCACAGTGAAGTTGAACCTGGTTCTTCAAATGACCTTTGAATTACTTGTCATTCAATTGAAGTATCACTCCCAAGAAGGGACTCCACATTTTCCACACTAGTTAAGCTGGAAGATGTTGGAGACCACTGTCAGTAATTGATTGCAGACCATAGGAGACAGTTTCTCCTACCTTATAGAAACTCTGGATTTCACTTGACCCATTTAATTTTGCCCATTTTAGAGTAATCAAGGTGGTGGGTACTTCAGAGTTTGGAAAACAGGGGAACATACTAACCCCATTTTTGCCACCTGGGGTGGCAAATCACACACCTAGTGTGTGAACCATAAATCATTTTGTCCTGAGAGAACTGTGAGGGTTGAGTTCCCTTCCGCTCCAATGCTCTTCTGCACAGATAGTCTTGCCTAGTTAATGAGTTTTCAAACAGGAGCAATAGCAAAATGGGGGTTTGCCTTTAGAGTAACTTAATCTTTTATCTGCTTTCTGATGGTTTGCATGTTGATGGCTTTGGGGTTTTCCATCTTCCACCTCTGTTTAAAAAGCACACCTGTAGACTTCTTCCTGCGTGAGTGCAGCCTTACATGCATGTATGTGATCATTGCTTCCTCTGCCTTCAACCCCCCGCTTCCTCCCCAGAGCCTTCCTGCATCATCTCTGCCTTTGTTCTTTGACATCCAGGCCAGTTACATTGAAAGAATCTCAAGGTCAGAAAACTTACATTATCCTTGATCCTTCTGGCTCCTAAAATTTTGAAACCTCAAAATGTATAGGTGTTAAACTGAGGTGAACTTGTTAACCACTGCAGAGTCTGCTACTTTGGGTCCCACCCTCTTCTCTCTCAGGGTGATTAATTGTGCTTAGGGGCCCCTTGTCTATACCCTGAACTCAGAGTCAGCCTAGCTCTGGATAACTTTTCACATTACTCTAACTTTGCTAATAATTAGGAAGGACTTTTTGAGGCCAGTCTAAAACCTTAGTCATTATTTAAAATAATTGCTGCTAACATTTAATAAAAAACACGTGCCAGGCATTGTACTAAAGAAAACCGTTTCAGTTAATCCTGTCATCAATGCTAATCCGTAGGTAGTAGTATCTCCTCTTTATAGATGGAGAAACTGAGGCTTGAAAAGATGAACTGATTTGTTTTTGGTCATGACACTAACTGGGTTTCATTGACTGTAAGCATATATATTTTTTTCTTCTTAAAGTATGGGTAATAAATGTGTATCGGATGGCCTATGGGAACATAGAGTGGCCATGAGGGGTGACACTGGCTTTCGCTGTGTCTGCCTGGACACAGCTGCTCAAATGGTCAAATGTTACTTCCTGGTACTCTGTATCTTGAGTTTAATTACAAATAGGCTGGTTTTGAAAACAGAGTAAATGTTTGAGCCAAACATGCTTGGTTTCTCTCTGTGTAGCTCACTTACAAACTAGCCTCAGCGCTGAAAAGAAGCAGCACTGTAAAAATCAGACAGGTTTGGTAAGAGAGCTGTGGAGTGTCCTAGTCACCTTAATGAGGCAAATATTTATCACGGGAGGAGTAATTAATACCATATTTTCTCACATAACTTCAGTCAGTTGCTTGGAAAGAAGATAATCACAAAAAGATGAGCCTCTGCCTATATTTGGTTATGGAGATACGTGCAGAGCAAGGGGACCACCCGTCACACGTGAAGTAAGTCACTGCCTTGTCAAGATTAGCCGAGACTCTGCCAGATCTCTGAGTAGATTAAAAAAAAAAAAAATGGTCAGAGCAATTTGTAGGCTGTTGTGCATGATTCATGGGTATCTCAGAACTGTTGTCAGGACATTGTGTCTTCGTTTAAATGCAAGTGTTTTGTCACTGGTAATAAAATAATGACGCTTCTTAACAATCATTGAAGTCTTGCATCAATGAAATTCATTAAGTAGTAGATCCAGTTTTGAACTCAAGCAGCCGAGTTTGGAGATTTTACCTAGTAAATTACTACCTCCTGGCTTTTATTATCTTCATGGGAATTTGCAGGCTTTAAAGGGGCTTGCAGATCAATATTTAGAATATGGCTTGGTTGATAGTGAGTAATAGCTGATTAGGAGTGTCACATTTAAAGCAGAATCCTCCCCAGCTTCCAGTGCCTTGTGACCTGAATTGAAATGTATTTTAAGTTAGCCACATCATAATTGATCACACAGCTGACCCAGCAGACAGCGACTTGTATTATGTTTCAGACTGATTTCTTATAGGGAAATTAAAAAGTGCTTGTAGTCATCAAGATAAATCCAACTATTGGGCTTGGCAGAGGTACGGTAACTATTCCGCAGTTCCTACCCCATTTTCAAAGCTGAGAGAGCAACACAGGTGTCACACAAATGGGACCTGTAACATCAGAACCAGGGTTAATCGTGCCATCAGAAGACAGTATAGACATAGGTCCATAAGGTGGCTAATAGTTCCCCTCTAAATTTTTCAAACTTTGAGATGGGGAACTGATTAAAAAAGTGTGTTTTGCAAACAGCCTGGTTTTGCAAAAAGAAAGAAAAATCACCAGTTCAACCTTGCAATTTCTTGTTCTATCACACATACACCACTACACTAGGGAGGCTTGAATGCAGAATAGGGAGAGGGTGGCTGGTAACTTACTCTGGGGGAAGTGCCCTCCCTCGTGGAAAGTAGAGGTCACAGGAAAGGGGCGCTCCCCACTAACCACAAGCATGAATGTCAACACTACTGAGCATAGACTCTGATCTGCATGGCTTCCCTTGCCCTGGCTCAGGTTCAAATCACATGATTGGACTAAAGGGGTGGTGAGGTTGCTTTTAATTTGAACAGGGAACCATCATCTGGTTTAATCTCTTCACCTTTTTCATTTAGTTAAACCATTCCCATTCCAGTGGTGTCTTTTCCAAATTCTGTTTTATTTTACTTAAAATTTGCAAGAATGAACTAAACCTACTACTTTTTCCTAAGGCCAGGATTCTACTCGGGAAAGCCCCCGAGAGGTCCCGCATGGAGATTGCTGCCAAAGACATTTAATACAGGATTAGTGCAACCCTCTGGATCCTGGCAAATACCTGAATATTTTACAAATGTCAGAAATGTTATCAACCTGCGTGTCTGAGCTTCTCTAGTGGATTTTTATCATGTTATTAGAAGTCACTTTTTTCTGGGTCTGATTTTTCATTGTCAAATAGACTATAGTTTCTGTATGAAGTTTCTCAGGTATTGACTTAAAAAAAAAACATAAAATCACCTCCTCGTAGTTAGCATTCTAACAGGTGCATTTTAATTTATGTTACATATATTTTCATTTTATTTATGTGCATTTGTCTAACAGTGTCTTTTTACTGGAAACATAGTACAACCACCATAAAAACCTACTGATTTGTTAATTACTTCAATCATGAATCTCAGTAGAAGCTGGGCTTTTCAGCTTAATACCTCAGTTATTTGCATTGCGTTCTTCTGATCCCGAGGCTGGCTGCCTTGTGTAAATTTTGGCCCACCTAAGCTACTTATTCCTAGTTTTCCTTTACCCATGGGAAATAAAAATAAGCAGTTGTCTTGTAATTACTCTTAAGCTCTATAATGTGTGTTTAGTTTGTCACCAACTCTGTTGGGGTGAGGAATTAGAAAAATGTCACTGCCTCCCCCCATTGTTGAGCAGATGTAAGACACACAAGTCTTTGCTGGGCAGCTAACTGGAGGTCACTGATTTGGATATCTAGAAAGGCAGAAGATGCGTGGCGTGATGTGAGCAGGGGGCACCCACACGGGCAGCAGATCACAGCTAGGAGTCTTTGGAGGTGTCCTTAAACTTCTCTCCAGCTTTGCCTTGATCCATGTGTCATCACACGTCTGCCCTTAGTGACACCTTTCTTCCCTCTCCCTTCAGCCCCATCTCCAAATCTAGATGGCCACTTCAGTGATGTTCATTTTTCTCTTCAGCACTGTTGCATTCATTTGCCTCTACCCTACATCCGCATGGTGATGCATGACCTTATTTGTCATTTCATGGATGCACGGCTTGACTCCGGCTGTGCCAAGAACTAGACAAGTGACATCATGCAAGTCATATTTGTTATCTCCATGTATCCCTGGATCCTGTTCACTTTTGACTAAATTCTCTGAGAACAGAGACAGTGATAAAGCCAGTGGAGTAGGAGTGTGTTTCCCACTCACAGTGTCTTCCCTGCTGAGAGGTGCTTCTCCAGCTTGATTCCTGTCTGCTGCTAGATTTTCTTTTGGCTAATTTCCATTTTTCTTTTCCAGGGCTGGGAGAGGGGTCTGCCCTCCTTCATCCAGATAGCAGATCCCACCCAAGGTCCTTAGAGAAAAGTGCCTGGAGGGCTTTCAAGGAATCACAGTGCCATCATATGCTGAAACATCTCCACAATGGTGCAAGGATCACCGTGCAGATGCCACCCGCGATTGAAGGCCACTGGGTGTCCACTGGGTAAGAGGACCAGGACAGAAGATGGCAGGGTGGGACCAGAGGGCATGTTTGTATGGAAGTTCCTTCTTAGCGCTCCTCAGATACCTGGACACTATATAGATACACATTTACATATGTACACACACACACACTCACACATGCCTGGCCCTCTGTATCTGTGATTACAACCAACCATGGCTGGAAAATCTGTGTAGTTATATCAGTGGTGGTTGTGTCTGTACTAAATCTGTACAGATTTTATTTTCTTGTGATTATTCCAAACTGTACAACATTTACATTGTATTAGATATTACAAGTAATGTAGAGATTATTTCAAGTACATGGAAGGATGTGTATAGGTTTTATGTAAATACAACCCTGTAATCAGTAAGGGGCTTGAGTATCCACAGGCTTCGGTATCCAGAGTGTTCTGGAACCAGTCTCCCTCACATCCCAAGGTAGGACTCTGTGATTTAGATGTGTGTGATTTAAATGTTGTCTGAGTTCTAAGTGCCAAACATCTCTTTGAAACTGTGATAGGTAAAAAAAAAAACAGCTAAGTGCTGTAGAAGTCTTAGCTAAAGCAGAGATGATACTGTGCCACTGTTCACCATGAGGTGTGAGTGAATGGGTCCTTGTTTACCAAACTGTGGGACCACTTGTGTATAAAAAGAAACCATTAGCAAGGAAAATTAGGAGTCTGTGTTTCACCAACTCTGAAACATGACTTAAGAAGTTTGTGATGGTCCAAATATTATAGCCATATTCTGGTAATTTAATATGGCATCAGGGTTCTAATAGTAAATTAAAAGGTATTCATACTACCTTTAGTAGCCAGGGCTTAGTTCTTGGGTTCTTTTCCAAGCTGTAGAGCTGAGATTTATCCATCTGAGCTCTGGCTTATCTTCCATTAGAGCTTTTATAAATAACCTAGAGGCAGACCTGCAGGTTTTATTCTACTCCTTAAGTTGTTGAGAATTAATGAGGCTAACCCTGGGATCTGATCCTTCTCCTGAGCTGCCTCCAGATACCTTAGGGAGGGATCAAGTGAATAAAAAAAAAAAAAAAGAAAGAAAGAAAAAGAAAAAAGAAATTTTATAAGATGATGAAGACCCAGACTTTTTTCTTCTAAAAATGGGCTTTCTCAGAATAGCCAGATGATGGATCTCTGTACAATCTTAATGGGATGTTCTCTTAAATAATTCATCATTTTATTCAGAAAATATTTATCAAGTATCTATAAACATGTACTGTGTGCCAAGCACTATTCTAGGTTTTGTGTACAGGCTTGTGAACAGAACAGACACAACCCCTTCTTTAGAGATTTTACAAATAAACATACAAAGTAGCACCATGAAGAGGGGAAAACAACAGGTGCTAAAGGAGGATACCAGGGGGCCCTATTTTAGGATGGGGTGGGGTTAGGAAAGGCTACGAAAGGAGAGGACACTTGAGCTGAGATGGCCTTGGCTGTCCAAAGCCCGAGGGAAGAGCTTTTCTCAGGAAGAACGCACAAACTCTGGACTGGCAAAATCACTGCCCGGAGCCCTGTACCGGGGTGCAGTAAACCAGTGAAGAGCAACCCCCAAGGGGCTTGCGAGGAGGATAGGGCTTCAGGGCATCTTCAGGGCAGGGCTCATCATGAGTTTGGCTTTTAATCTAAGAGAACAGGAAAGTCACTGAAGAGTTTTCAGCAATGACCATGCTTAAGGCGTGATTCAGCTTCATTAAAAGCACTTTGGCTGCTCCATGGCAGATGGCTAGTAGAAAAAGGGATTTGGGGATGAACAGTTGCAACAGTTCTGGCTTGAGATGCAGGAGGCTTAGGTGAGGGTGTTGTGTTGGTGGGGCTGGAATGGACTTGAGACTTGCTGAGCTTTGGAGGAGGCTACACCAGCCATCATCAATGTTTATTATATCAAACACTACAATTAAGTGATCTGCTTATCTTAAGTGATATTATCACTTAAAAATGAATAATTTATCAGATATTAATCACAGCTCACACTAAACTTCCCTTTTCCTGAGCCTCCTTTCACTCCTTTTGCAGGGATGAGGGATGCTCAAAGCTTTGCTTTGTGTCCAAATGGTGTAATTTGACATCAGTGGACAGTCTTTACCTAATGAAAGGTATCCATTCTGAAATAATGTTGATTTACCAGTTTATTAACTAAACTGCTAGCAGTTTTGAGACCTGTTGGCCTTTGAGATTTCAGCCCGATTGCTTGACTTAGCAGTACTGGGTAGGAAAGAACTAGGCTTATTGTATACATATGTATGCTATGTACTATATTAAATGTATGTATTCTGTATCATTTATTATGCACAGAAGCAGAGTTATCAGGTCAGAATTAATGAGATGGAAGTCATGATGTCACTGAGAGTGGGTTCTAGCGCCACGTCAGGAATGGACAAGGTCTCTGGCCTGTGTGTGGAAGAAAAGCCCTTCCTTGTGCTGCGTGGAAACAAGTCAGTCATAGCACTGGGAGGACCGTACTGAGTCAAAGCCCACTGAGCCCTCTGTGCTCTGTAGACACAGCCAAGTGTCTTGGCCTAGGAATCCAGCATTGATCTAAGCCACAGCAAAAAAAAAAAAAATGTCATTTTCAAAAACACAAGCAAAAGAGGCGCTATTTCTGTTATGGTGACTTTTCATTCACTAATTCCCATTCTGTTTCTGTTCAAAGAAAATTCATTTTGATGGCATGAGGCTGAGGTTGATTGCCTCCCAGTGGCACCTCCCCAAGGCTAGCCTCTGTTTTAGGATAAGGGACATCGGGCACTGCCCTGCTCTGGACAAGGTGCATAAAATGGATGTGGCCAGGAAAGCAGTCTCTTTAACACTAGCATTGGGGTACTTATTTTAGGGACGCCCACTAGACTTTTCTTATTGCCAGCAAGAAAGAAATTTCACAGTTAAGTTGGGCCTGCCAGTGCAACTGGGTATGGTGAGTTTCTACTCTCTGGGTTGTTCATAGAATGAATGAAAGAACTTCTGGGGTCAAGTGATTATGTAGCATATGGGCTGGAGCCAGAATGTCCAAGTTCAGGGTCTGGCCAGAGCTGGGTGGTTATGTGACTGGGGTGTGTTCTCTGATATCTTGTGCTTCGGTTTGTCTTTCTATGAGAGGTGGATGATCATGGTCCCTACCTAGTTTATAGCTTGCTGTGAGGATTCTTTCGGTTGGTGTTTGTAAAGGACTTAAAACAGTGTCTGGTCCAGCATAGGCATTTTATTATGATTACTGTTACTAATACTGTACTGAATCTCTTCCTCCAGCCTTTGGATAAAGAAAAGTCTTCTTCTTTTCTTCTTCTGCAGCTGTGAAGTGAGGTCAGGTCCAGAGTTTATCACAAGGTCTTACAGATTCTACCATAACAACACCTTCAAGGCCTACCAGTTCTATTATGGTGGCAACCGCTGCACAAGCCCCACCTACACCCTCATCATCCGGGGCAAGATCCGCCTGCGCCAGGCCTCCTGGATCATCCGTGGTGGCACCGAAGCCGACTACCAGCTGCACAATGTCCAGGTCATCTGCCACACGGAGGCTGTGGCCGAGAGACTCAGCCAGCTGGTGAACCGCACGTGCCCGGGCTTCATCCCTGCGGAGGGCGCCTGGGTGCAGGATGTGCCCTATGACCTGTGGCGGGAGGAGAATGGCTGCGAGTGCACCAAGGCCATGAACTTCGCCATGCACGAGCTGCAGCTCATCCGCGTGGAGAAGCAGTACCTCCAGCACAACCTGGACCGCCTGGTGGAGGAGCTCTTCCTCGGCGACATCCACACTGACGCTGCCCAGAGGATGTTCTACAGGCCGTCCAGCTACCAGCCACCCCTGCAGAACGCCCAGGTACCTGCCGCAGCTGCCCACCCCGCAGCCTCTTCACCGTTAAGTGAAACGGGTGACCCTATGTGAAGGCATGTCAGATTTCAGGGGACCTCAGAGAGGGAGGGTCCTCACTCATGAAAGAAGGAGCTGTTGGGGGTAAGCAGGCAGCAGATAGTTTGGGGACACAGATGTGGCGCCAGAGTCCGGGGGTACGGGTTGGCTGCCACCTTGCCTATGACGCAGACCTCTGATTCCTTTTCCGACTTGGGCCATGGAGGTGGGGTTGGTCGGGTCGGGGCTTGGGGTAGTTCAGTACTAGCCATGCTTTCAGGACCTACTTGGGAACTTCTAGTTCCTAGGGTTCCCTCCAGTGCTGACACTCCAGGAATCTCTGGAATCTCTTCTGTGCCTATGAGAGGAAAGCTTGCAGGAAACACGGAGATGCTCTAATCACAGTGGGGAAGGACAGTGGAATAGTAGTCACGGTCCCAATCCTGGAGACAGTGGTGAGGCACCCGGGGCCACGGAGGCCCAGTCCTTCTAAAGACCTGCGCCCACATGACACGTCCTTGCTGGTGATTTTGCTTTGTGTGGTTTCAGTTACACACAACCTTCCAAGCTCTGAAAATACTATTATATTCGATAAAATAGTTTGAGAGCGAGAGAGCCCGTAATACTTACTACAGTATACAGTATAATTGTTCTATAATTGTGTATACAGTTGTAATTGTTCTATTTTATTATTAATTACTGCTGTAATCTCATTATCATATTATGACTGATTTATAAATTCAGCCTTATTCTGGGTAGATGTGTATAGTATATTATATAATATTTACAGGCTTCAGTGCTAAGCTAGGTGTCAGCTTTACTGGGGGTGGGAGGAAGTCTTGGGACATATCCCCAAGGTTAAGGGGAGACTTTTGGGCAGCTTTCAGTCCTCACACAGACTGTGAGGCCCTTACCATCATGCTCTTAGGCAGAAGCGGCAGAAAGGCTCAAGGGGTGAGTCCTGCCGGTGTCCCTTGGTTAGAGAGTTTCAGTACTGAAGCTTGAACCCAAACCTTTCCATTTGACCAAGTGAAATGTGGAGTCGGTGTGATCAGAAGGGAGGATGGCGAGGGCAGGAAACAATTAAAACCTTATAATGTTCTTTTCTTGAATGACAGTCTAGTAATTATATTTGGAATTCACAAAGCATTTCCTTCACACAGTCTCAGA
Source organism: Condylura cristata (assembly GCF_000260355.1). Lineage (NCBI taxonomy): Eukaryota > Metazoa > Chordata > Mammalia > Eulipotyphla > Talpidae > Condylura > Condylura cristata. The sequence goes on along the minus strand of NW_004567117.1, from coordinate 3,291,182 downwards.
CTCCATGTCAGCATGTAACTGGATCTTCCCACCATGGGAGTTGGGGAAGTTCAGAGCAGGGAGGTGTGCGGGGCTCTGGGCACAGGGGGCAGGATGGGCAGGGAGTTTCCCTGGAGTGGCTCCCTGACCATTAAGCTGGCTTTTGTGGAATCCTCTGGAACAGTTTGGTGATTTTTAATTTTTTTTAGTCCTTTGAGCTCATTCATGACTGGTGGAGATATCACAGGGTAGTTCCCCTGCCAAAGACCACTGGTGCTATCTTCTTTTTATCTGTGTTATTGTGAGCTCGTGAAATGAAAGTCGTCTTTATTATAATTGTGGGAAATCTGCTGAGGAAGCTAGCTTGGCGGAGGCTGCTTCCTGTGGAATCAGCTCGCTGGGGTGGCCTAGCCCCCAGTGTGAGGTGAAGCCGACTGAAGGCTTAAGGCCTAGACACCGTGCTCATTGCTCCCCCCCCCCCCACAAACACACACCCTCCCCACACACACTGGCAGCTCAAAATATCACTTGGGGTGGGCGGGGGGAGAGCCCATGGCAGAACCAGAGCCTGAGCTTCTGTGTGCCTTCTGTGTTTAAACTCCAGGCATGCTGAGGAGGACAGGTGAGTCAGGGCAGAGAGGAGGGCGGCCTGCCTGCTCCATCCTAGATCCCTCTCAGGTCAGGACGGACTTCTGCCTGTCCCTGCAGCCACACAAAGGCAGTGGAGCAGAGGTGGCCACAGGCTGGCTTCTGGACGAGTGGTGTCTGGGCAGGCTATAGTGGCAAAACTGACAGGAATCAGAGGCTTCCAGCTCTATCATGAGACGTTTCCAGTTGTTAGCATCGTCCAGAGTCAGCAAGCTGGCTTTGATGCTATAGCTATGTGACACTTCTAAAATCCCCAGTACACGATAGCTCTGGGGAAGGGGGATTTTTTACATGTCTTTGGCTTCCTTGGAGCATCATCTAGCCAACGTTTAACTGTTCTCTAGTGATGGGAGGTGAAAATGTCATGAATAAAAATGGTACATAGATAAGGCAAGATCACTAGCCCAGTCTCATGCCGAACCTCTTCTGAAATCTGCTAAGCAAGCAGAGGCCTTTCAGCCTGGCTCACCCTTCAGTGGAGATACTAATGAGTAACAAAACAGCCCAAATGTGGGAGCAGGAGGTGAGGGACCTGACAGTGCCAGGAGGAGCTTGCCTGGGCTGGAGTCTGACTGCTGCCCGCTCTCTTGCTCTGTTCCTGACCTTGGGCGAGTCATTTGCTCAAACTGAGTTCAAGTTCTGTTTTCTCACCTGCTGATGCCCCGCCTGTGCTTTTTACTGTCTTAAGCACTTATAAAACTGAAAAAAAAAAAAACCTTATAAAGGGTTTTCTGCAACCACCTTACTTTTCTTCGTCTCTTCACCCTCCACTTTTGTACTGCTAGTGGTAAGGTTCTTCTAGACAAAGTCTAAAAGATAAAATTCGTATTCCTGAGATTTGCAGCTCCAGATGATTCTCTCCTGCTCACTCCCCTACTTTTCATGCTGGTCAGCATCTCTCACTAAACAGAGCCCTGTCTGTCTGTTGGGAGAGCAAAGCCGCACATTTATGCCCCTGAGGGAACACTGTCTTGAAAGTGAGTTATTAAACGTTGGCATGGGAATTAAGGATGACAGTTGTAAGACTGACCTTCTTCAGATTCTTATAAACAAAAAAGTTGAAAAGGCTTCCCTCACTCTGGATAAACTGGGCAGAGTATAGAGTCCAGTTCTCCTGCAGTCTCAGCTGGGTGTTGGGTGTTTCGTGATGCCTAGCTGTAAGATGTCTCCTCCCATTTTCTCTTCTTTCCTCTCTACTCTGTTGAGGCAGTTAGGGAACATTTACCAGATTCTGATAAGCGCAAGGTCTGACTCCCTGATTTAAGAAATATGAAAGCGGGAATAACTGTAGGCGCTTAGGACTTAGGGAGGACATAGTGTTAAGTAAAAAATAAAAAGAAGAAAAGGAAGGAACAGAAAAGCATGTATAACCTAGCGCCATTCTGCCAAACTCAAAATAAGACTACAAAGGAATCGCTATTTCTGGAAGGGCACATAGGAAATGACAGTGATTGCCTCTGAGGAGGGGCGGTGGGGCAGACTTGGCACTGTAGTACCTTTTTGTACCTTTTGCCATTTGCGCCGTGGTCTCAAATATGACCTAATCACATTCTAAGTGAAATAAGCTTCACAAAGCGAGGACGCTGAGGCTCGAGGACTGCTGTGGCTTCAGAGGAAGCTGGTGGCAGGCATGGGAGCACTGAGGCAGTTATGCAGGGCCTGAGGCTGCAGGGCTCTGGGAGCTGAAAGAACCCCTTCTTCTCTTGTCCCTGGCCTGTAGACTTGGCCTGCAGTGCGCATCTCTCATCAGAGTCCTCAGGAAGTTTTTAGAGCCTTCCCTGGATTCCTTTCCTTAGAACGAATTAATGGGCGTGGCCACTAGTGTCTTTCCAGACACAGCAAAGGCAAAGCCCCAGGTGCTCCCTGCCCAGCTGCCTGACAGGTCAGGTTGGCCACCCCCTGTGAGCTGGAGTGGGCTGGAGGGCGACCTGGCTGGCGGGCGGCAGGAGGGGCGGGTGCACATCCGGAAAGATCCACAAGCCAGCCGCCCCCTTCTTTGAACTCTGCCTTCCCTAATTGCAGGTCCACAGAGACCTGGCTGAAAATTAGTTTAAATGCTAAATTAAGTTTGAAACCACTAGTCTCGACCCCTCTGGAAATGGGACACCATGCAAAAATAGAAACTTTAAATCAACTTGTTTTTCTAAGCTTTATACAGCTTTGCTGTGAAGTTTAGAGTCCTTTGGCAAATAAATTATGTTTGAAGAGAATCAGGTGTGCTGGGAGGATTCTTTCAGAGTGAAATTCGGCTACTTTTCATTAAAACGAATCAAAGCTGCCTAAAATCACCCTGAAGGAAGATGGTTTGCCTGAGTTGAGTTTGACATCAGTACAGCCATTACTCTGCCTGGATTCTTAGGTAGCCGATGGGTTATCAAGGCTCATTCTTTCAGTGGTGGGATCAAATAATTAAAAGCAAATGATTGCCAGGTTCGCTGGAAACCCTAGAGCCTGGGGATCAGACTTGTAAGCAAATGGAATTGGTCTTTCTCCAAACCCTGTACTGATTGAGCCACAGAGTCATAAATCACAGGGGTTGCCTAAAAACCAGACAGCTTTCCCCAAGTCGTGCATCTTGAATATTCTGAACCAGCGCTTTTACAGCAGCAGGCCTGCCTGTTGGAAGAAGGGTTTTTCAGAGTAGTTGAGCTACATTGTAAGTGAAGTAGTTGAACCTTGTAAATTCTATAGAAATTGCTAGACTGTGAACTAGCATTTGCTTTTGAGGGAGTACTTTTCGAGTCTTTTCAGGGTATATAGTGGTGAGACTTTCTGATCTTTGTGACATTAGGGGCTCTTTAGACCAGCCCAGCTATGGGACTAAGTCTGCAGCAGGAAGGGGTTTCTGCCCAAGCATGTACCCAACACATGCCAGGTGTGTCTCCTGTGTGGGTAGGGGCAGGGTATGTCCTGGATTGACAGTAAAAGGAAACTGGTACTTATGAACAAATGTTTGTCCCTTCTCTTTCTGCCAGCAAGGAAGGAAAGGGGTTCAGCAAGGTGATCGGAGATGGAACAGGTAGAGAAGTTTCAAGGAGTTATTACCTAGAACATTTTCAGAAGCCCATCTTAAAGAAAATGGTAACCCCACTCACTAGGGTTCAGTGTTTACTATAAAGCAGCAAATGTACATTATGTGAAAATGTGGAGCTGGTCATTGGGCCGGAGTGATGGGTTTGAGCTGTGAGAACTTTGCTGTGTGGATGTTTTATTTGGGCCAAGGTGTGAACTATCACACCACTGCCATACTGCATAGTTGCTGGTGTGCATTTTAATTGCAGAACTAGTTCCTTGTATCTCTTGATTCCAGTGTATCCCAGTAAGTAAACAACAGCATGCAAGGTTGCTTTATTTAAGTAGTAAGCAGCCAGGAAATAACTTGTCAGGGACAATGCACATGGTAAATGTTTCATCCCTTAAAAGGCAAGAAAGCAGAGAGGACAGGGTGACTGCCTGGGCATGCAGGAAGTCAGCCATTCTGGAAATTTGTGCTAACCCTGCTGCATTGGAGTCCTGACTATGTGGTGAGGGGAGAGAGGGGCGGTGGACCAAACCATGGAGCCTACTGGATTTTAATTTATTTATTAAAATGAGTCTATTTTGACCATTTAAATAAGTGAAAATTAATAGGAGTAGAAGAAACAAGTAAAAATCATAAGCTATTTTTAAAGTGGGATCTACTAAAGCCCAATGTCTTATGATATTTTCAGTCTAACTGTTGAATCTCTTCATTGTATGTTTGAGGTAAGGTGAATGCAATAGCATTTGTGTGTTTTACTGAAAAATATTTCACAAAACTAGAAAGGTCTCCGTAAGCTGGCTTCTCGGTTTCTAAATTTCTTAGAAAAGCTATTTCTAGAAATGTAATGTTTCCCCAGATCTACCAAGTGCCTCTTCTTAACTCCAGGATGCAGAAGAGAGTTTAGTTGACTTTGGCTGGCTCTGTGTTTCCAAGCCAAATACAAAACCCAAGGACTCAGCAGCCCACCTTTCTTGCCTTCTCCCATCCTGCGGCTCAGGCCCCTTTGTGGTACCTTTACAGACCGAGGGTTGCTACACAGTAAGACTTCCTAAGTGCAGCGCACACCCTGCCTCCAGGCAGGCAGGGCCCGCTGTGTGTGGTGCCTCCTCGCCCCTCTCAGGAGCAGATGCTGGCTGCTGCACAGACTGGCAGCCCCATCGGCCGTTACAGTGTAGTTGGAGACAGCATGATCAAGCTCTTCACTACGCTTCCTTCTGAAAGTGGAATTATCATGGTCCCTTTAAGCCCGAGTTACTAAAACTCCTCTAAGATTACAGGTTGGAAAAGCACCTGATGAGCCCCCTCCCACAGATGTGGCCATCTCGTCATTCCTGGTAATAGCTGACCACCACATTGATATATATTTTTTCATTAGCCCTAATTAGTGAAGGTTTTCTATGTCTGGAAAGGATTTTATTGATGCAGTGTAAGAATGTCAGTCTAGAGAACTCCCTGGGTGCTCTTAATGGACCCCACAAGGAGACATGACCAAGGGCAGAGGCAGAGGGGGTCACTTTTTTAGGAACTTAGATCTGCTCTCCTTTTACAAGTCTAAAAAAAAAAATCCATTTTATTAACCATATTGATAGTTGTAAATATCCAAAGACAGGTTTCTTTAACTTATTTGTCAGTCTATGTCTTCTTCCTACCCTAGATGTCTCGAGAAACAGGAAGAACACTTTGGTCTTGGCTTTGAGAATTTACAGTGAACCAGATAGGATCCAAGGATACAAACAGTAGAAACTTGGAGAATTATAGTTGTAAACAAAAGCTTTCAACATTGGCCACTGGCCACAGCAGGTTTCTTCCTGATAAATATTAATGTGTTTTTAATCCTATGCAATAAAACTCTAGGAAAGGAAGTTTCCATCATCTGCTCCCTTTTCTCCTCCTCCTTGAACAGAGCTTTAACCCAGGAAATGTTTAATTCAGTTTGTTTCTCTAGTTGATTTATTCAAATGATCATATTAAGTAATTTCTTCCAATCTGGGAAAGTCTGGAAACAAGTGGAGACTGTCAGCAAACATTACTGATGAACCAGCTTTCCAGAAATAAATATTGGCGGGGAGCAAGGGAAAGAAAGCCTGGAGGATCCCTGCCAGTCATTGGTCAGAGAGGCCCTTTCTAGGGGACCTGAGCCCTTGAGAGGAAACACTGTCTTCTTCAAAGGTCCTCAGCCTGAGGCAGCTCAGACTACATGATACTTGGATTTTGCTTTGGGCTTACGAAGTATTGGAAAGGCATTATTCTCTCTCTCTCTCTGCCTTGGTGACCTCCTCTGTAAGGTGTACACCACTCCTTTAGGAGATTGTCAAGGAGATGATGCACGTGAACTTAGGATCACATGTCCGTTATTCGCAAGCTGTGGTTATTCTTTGTGACCAGAGCACAGAAAGCAGAGTGGGGAAAACTTTACTGTGTCTACAACATTACTGACTTACAAAGTTTTAGGTGTTTTTTTTTCTTTTTTGGATTGACTTCCTTTTTTTTTTCTTTTAAGAGATTAACTCTATAGGCTCTTTGATCTCCTCTTCCCTTTGAACTAAATCTTTTTATAGTTGGTGCAAAGAACAGCAACAAGGACACAATTTTGTCCCTCTGTGTACAATAACCCTGGCCTTAGGATAGCTCTTTCTAAGCTTTAGAGAAAGCAAGTGATGGAGAAATCCAGTTGGAAGGCCTGGGAGAGGACAGCTGCTCAGATGAGAACCAGGTACTGGAGCTTGGGCCAAAAAAAAAAAGAGAAACTTCATGAAGCAAATATTTCATAGTGCAAATCACTGTTCATGTTGAGAAACTCCACACACTGAAAGATTACTACTTAAGGGAAACATTTTGGAAAGGGAAACCTTAGATCCAATACAATGTACAGAGCTTAATTTCTACTTTCCCATAGTTGTTCCTGTAGGTGTTTTAGTGCTAATGCAAGTCAAGGATGGTAGGAGTTAAGAGTACAAATTGCATTTGAAAATAATCTTTCTATAAAACAGAAAAGTGTCCTTCTTATTAACCATAGCTAAAATGGTTCCCTTGCTCACAGTAGCCACGGAAAGGTCAGAAGCTGCATCCTTGCAATGGCATCCTTGGTTTCTTAATACCAGCTAACAGTATTAAAAGTTTTAAGAAGCTTAAAACTTTTAAAAAGTAATCAGCTAATCAACAAAACCTGACATAAAAGACTTGACCTACTATTTCTCCAAAGCAGATATATAAATAGCTCACAAACTCATGAAAAGATGTCAGCATCACTAATCACTAAGGAATGGCCAGTCAGAACCACTGTGGGAGACCATGTCACATCCAGTAGAATGGCTGCTATCAAAAAAGAAAATAATAGTTGTGGGTAAGGATGTATAGAATTTAGAAACCTTGTGTTCTGCTGGTGGAATATAAGTTGTGTAGTCACTACGGAAAATAAGGTGATAGTGCTTCAAAAAGTCAAAAATAGAATTGCCCTGTGGTTTATCAGCCATTCCATTTCTGGGTATCCACTCAACTGAATTGAAATCAGGGTCTTGCAAAGATACCCCTCCACCCATGCTAATTTAACATATTATTTACAATAGCCAAAAAAAAAGTAGGAGCAAACCAAATGTCCATCAACATTCATCAATGGATAAACAATGTTGTGTAAGGTGTATTTATAGCAGCCTTTAAAAGGAAGGACATTTTGGCATGTTAAGCAATGCTAAACAATGTCATAAAACAAGAACAAGCACTGTATGAGGGGCCTAGAACAGTCAGGTTCATAGAGACAGAAAGTGGATGGTGGCTGCTCGCAGGTGGGGTGGAGGACGGGGAGTTAGTGTTTAATGGGTGAAGACCTTCAGGTGGGGAAGGCATTCTGGAGAGGGTGGTGCTGCTGGTCATATCATGTGAGTGTCTTGAATGCCTCTGAACCGTACATAGAAAATGGTTAAGATCATCAGTTTTATCTTAGATATATTTTACCATGGTTAAATGACATCAGCAGTGTAGGAATTTGGCAAGACCAGTACCTGAGCACCAGGTTACTCCTGCCCTCTCTGAATTCTCCCAGACCCCAGTGAGGACTGCCTAGCCTGCTTTTCTCTGCTGCCTAACGACACTTTAGCCCAGGCCTGCCATGCTACTGAAACCCTGTCAGTACTGGGTTTTCATCTTGAGACTTAGGACCACGCCCTGTTGTTCTGAAAAGCACCCATCCAACACCAGATGCTATGCACTGGGTGTGGTACCTTCTGGAACAGCCTGGACTTGGCTTCTGTGCCCACCTTTCCTCACCAAGCCTATTTCTTAACTGACCAAAGAACAGCTGATCTGCTGTAATCCCAGAAGCAGCTCTTCTGGGATCAAAAATTATGACCCACTGTGCTCCCCTCCTGTCCTCCCATCCCTACCTGAAAGCTTTCTGGGAAATTCCTAAAGTGATTTATTGGTATTGAGGAAACAAAAACATCTTTTCAAGGATTAAGACTCACACCTTCTAGATGGGCCAGGAATGAAATGATCACAACTGATGTTTCTAAATTCCCAAATTACAGCTAGCAAAACCAGGCGTGGACGCTGGAGGGGGTGGGGAAGCTGGGTTGGCAGCCTCCTTGGGTTATTTGGTGGGTCAGCAGGACCCGCAGTTAGCAAGCTGCCACTGTGGGGTCCTCATGGGTAATGTGGACACCTGGCACTGAGCTTCTGATGCGGACCTGCATGTGGCCCTAGCAGGTCTGTGCTCTTCCCCCGGGTCTTCTGCCGTTCTGAGCGTCTTTCTACATGGTACCAGCCAGCATGCCACTGTCCTCTGTGCAGGTTACCTGTTTCCTTCCAGTGCTGAGCGCATGGTACAGGCCACTTTCTCCATGTGCCCCCAGCGTCCTTTGTAGGAAACCACAGGCCACCAAATGCACTGGGACCCAGTGTGTGTGTGTGAGCACAGTATGCCCCACAGCGCCCCACGTGGGAGAGACAAGAGTAGATGGATGGTCCCCTGTTTGGGGGAGGCAGCCCCTGGCTCACTGGCCCTATAACAGGCCAGACAGCTGGACAGTGACAGTGAGGTCAAGGACCTCTCTCCTGTCTTCCAGGCATTGATTTTTCCAAACAGCATTTACCGTAAGCCACTTTGGGGGAAGCTCATGGGCACGTCTCCTGTGAAGACCCGGCTCAGTGTCTGTTTCCTGCCTGTGCCCATGCCTGCATAGCTACCTGGCTAGCCCAGTTCAAACCTGCATAGCCCTGGCTCCAAGATCTGTTACTGTAGTAGAAATGACTGAGTGAAGGAGGCCTCCTGAAACAGAGCCACTTCTTTCTTGCACTCATTAAATGGCTCAAAGCTATAAAGCCAAAAGCAAATTAAAAGCTTGTGAAACCTTCTAACTCTCAAGGTCAGCAGACACAGATGGGTGGCAGGTGTGCACGCTGGCTTCTTGGTGACCTCGGGCTCTCGCCTTCTTTAAGGCCCCCCTGCACCCCACCTTGGGAAGAACCCTGACCTTTCTAGCCACCCCTTCATCCACAGCAGTTTGGAGGCCATCCTTTTGCATGTGTATCTCATAGTTTTCTTCATGGAAAACTGTGAGAAGATACACAGAACATTTGCCATCTCAGCCATTTCTAGGTCTACGGCTTCAGTGACATTAATTGTGCCCATTTTGTGTAACCTTCAGCAGCCTCTGTGTGAAGGACTTTTCATCTTCACAAACCAAAACCTCGCACCCTTTCAGCACTGACTCCCCACCCCTTACCTCTGGCAACTGTCATTCCTCTTTCTTCTCTGTGAAGTTGACCACTTAGGGTGCCTCCTGTAAGTAGAATCCCACGGGATTTCCCTGTCACTGGCTTATTTCCCTTAGTGTGATGACTTCAAGGTTCCTCCATGCTGGAAGATGTCAGGATTTCTTTTTGGAAACTGAATAATACTCCATTCTGTGAATATGCCACATTTTGTTTACCCATTCATCTGTCAGTCGACACTGGGTGGTTCTGCTTTTGGCTAATTGTAAATAGGGCTGGTGTACATGGCTGTTTGAATATCTGAGACCCTGATTTCAATTCTTTTGGGCATGAACCAGAAGTGGAGTTGCTGGGTCATGTGGTAACTACTTTTCCATGGCAGCTGCATGGTTTCACATTCCCACCAGCAGTACACAGAGGCTCCAATATCCCCACATCCTCTCCAACGCTATTTCCGAGTTTTTGGGTTTAGGGATTTTTTTTTTTTTTTTTAGTACCCATCCTAATGAGTGTGAGGTCTATCTCTAGAACTTTTTAAAGCTTGAGGTGACCTTCCATTTTGAAATCTAGTGTCCAGCACTTGTGGTCTGAAAATGTAATAGGATATTTTTCTCTCCATTGATTGCTATTTTTATTAATAATGTATCGTTATTTTACATCCTAGTTTTTCTTTTCACAATATAGGCTTCTCCCCTGAGGGCTGGTCACCATACTTTTCCCATCGATCATCCTTCACTGTAGTCCACTGTGCTCTCTGGCCACCCCACCCCCCAACCCTGTTTTTTCGCCTCCTCTCCTGGAGGCCTCAGATCTGTGGTCAGCTTTCTAGGATCTGTCTTACAGTTTGTCTTTATCTGATCCTTTGCTTCATTTCTCTGGATTCTACATATAAGTGAAACGATCTGAATTTCTCTTTCTTTTCTGGCTCATTTCTATGGTGTATTCCCATCCAGCACCATCCATGCTGTTGCAAATGGCACAAGTTATCTTTTTGATTGTTGAGTAATAATCCACCATGTGTGCATATACCACTTTTGTTTTGGGCACTTAGGCAATTTCAGTTGTATCTTGGCAATTGAAAATAGTGCCGTTGTCAACAGAGTTCAGGTTTCCTTTTAAATTAGTGTTTTTGTGTCCTTTGGTAGCTACCTGGGAGTGAAAGTGTAACAGCATTCTACAGAGACTCCATATCGCTGCAGGACATTAGGCAGGCCCTAAAGTGAACCGAGCTCATGTGAGCACTCACACAAGCACACACACACTGCTTGCCCCTCGTCTGCATGCCCAGGTGCCTCAGCAGTAACCTGAATGTCCGTGCCGTGTGAGGTTAGTGCTTGCCCAGTCCCTTTGGGTGAGCCCCTGCAGGGAAGCACATGGACATGTCTCTCCCTTCAAGACATGTCTCTCAGTTTGTTTCTTGTTTCTTGATTTCAGAACCATGACCACGCCTGTATAGCCTGCCGCATCATCCACCGGTCAGACGAGCACCGCCCACCCCTGCTGCCCCCCAAGGCTGACCTGACCGTTGGACTGCACGGCGAGTGGGTGAGCCAGCGCTGCGAGGTGCGGCCCGAGGTTCTCTTCCTCACACGCCACTTCATCTTCCACGACAACAACAACACCTGGGAGGGGCACTACTACCACTATTCTGATCCCATCTGCAAGCACCCCACCTTCACCATCTACGCTAAAGGCCGCTATAGCCGGGGTGTGCACTCATCCAGAGTCATGGGAGGAACGGAGTTTGTGTTCAAAGGTAGGACTGAGGCCTGGATCACAGCCAGTAGGTGGGGTCCAATCAATGGGTGGGGCAGGGAGCAGGAGTGTGCGGCTTTTTGATGAGGTGGAGCCTCAGACTGCCTTTCTGCCTGAGTTCTAGGGGAGAGATTAGGGAGAACTCTGCCTTGAGCTATCCTCTGAGCTCTTCACTGGGGATGTGGCCAGGGGGTGGATGACTCAGCCAAAGCCAGACTCTAAGAACCCATTCTGCTGTTCACCCATGGGTAAGACCAAGGAGAGTGTTCCTGGGAACAGAATCTCAAGTCTGCATGTTTTAATCATGGCGGATCCTGAGTGGTCCCTGAGGTGCCATCATATTTGCTGTCTAGACTGTGCTTTTCTCAGTGGGAAAAACAGCAGGTTCAGCTGCACCTCAGAGTTGTCATTTCTAGTCCTGAGTTTGTCATGTTCTTGGAAAGTTGCCTTGTGCTCAAAGATGGACGTTCAGGCTACATAACAATGACCCACTTGAGGTAGGTGAAGGATGAGGTTCCCTGGGCTATGGTCAGCCATGGAGGTCTTGTGGTTGTCCTGCCACGGCCAAATGAAGTGGGGAATCCTAGACCCTGGCTGGGACCCCTCCTAGGATAGCATTCTGTGGTTCAGTCTACATAATAAAAACTATATCTGCAACTGAGGTAAGTCCCAGTGCATCTCACCCTTCTCTTAGGAAGGAAGATTCACTCTAGGGAAGTGACCCAGGGAGTCTATCTGACTCCACCCCAAATGGACATAGAATGCAATTCCTGGGGAGGGATTTCAATAGCTACACTTTACCAGTGTTGGTATTTACTTATTTTTATTTTTATTTTGCTTGCACTTTAATTTGTTTTAGATGCCCTACTCACAGACCAATGTTAATTTGCAAGAATGTTAACTAGTCTGATACTTTAACAATTAAAAAAAAAAAAAGAAACCTTAAAGCCTTTTCATAAAAACAGTTCCTATTTTTGGCAAATATTTTGTCAGTCCCAAAGTGTTACCAGGGACAACTCCTGGGAGAGACACTTGTGTTTGTGTGTAACAGACATGACAGCTCAGTGTGTAAGACTCTCTTTTGTAGACTTTCTTTTGCTCACACCCACAGTACACCTGGTCTGACCCCTGTTCCAGTGAGCATGCGGAGCTCTTTCTCCCTGAACGTGCTATGAGAAGGCCGAAGCCATTGGGTGGTTTCGGGGAGAAAGTGTGTGGAGATAGGTGCTGCCTGTGTTCTCTCTGGGCTTTCTGCGCTGCCTGCAAACTTCCTCTGAGTCACACAGCCACCCTCTCTCCTTCACAGTGAACCACATGAAGGTGACCCCCATGGATGCTGCCACAGCCTCATTGCTCAACGTCTTCAATGGGAATGAGTGTGGGGCCGAGGGCTCCTGGCAGGTGGGTGTCCAGCAGGACGTGACACACACCAATGGCTGTGTGGCGCTGGGAATCAAACTACCTCACACAGAGTATGAGATCTTCAAAATGGAGCAGGATGCCCGCGGCCGCTACCTGCTCTTCAATGGCCAAAGGCCCAGTGACGGGTCCAGTCCGGACAGGCCCGAGAAGAGAGCTACATCCTACCAGATGCCCTTGGTCCAGTGTGCATCCTCTGTGCCCAGAGCCGAGGACTTCGCCGAAGACCACAGGGGCTCCCAGTATGGGAGCGGGGCCTCGGCGGGGTGTGTTCCCCCTCTGCAACTTGCCGCGCTTGCCGGCCTTTTGACTCTGCTGCACTGGAACATCTTCAGATAGAAGTTTTTTAAAAATTTTATTTTTCCAAGTCAGGAGTCCTACAGTTTGACAGTTTTGTGCTTTTAACAAAAGAAAAGATACTTATTCTTAGGATGCACTTGAATGTCCAGAAAGGTCCTGTTTGTCCTGCCTCCCCCCTCTCTCCTGGCCTGAGTTGTGGGAGCATTCATGAAGTGCTCTCTGCTCTGAGCTCCACCAGTGGGAGCCCTGGCCTGGGGCCTTACAGGAGTCCGTGCACTTTAAGACCAGAGGGTTTGAGGCTAGTGTGGAGGGAGCAGGGGTGAAAACTAGGTCCTTTTCTTCACTTCCTCTGAGTTACTGTCTTTCTGAGTTGAACTTAGAAGAAACAGTTATCAAGCTGCAGCTCTTCCTGCCACTATACTGCGGTTGCTTCCTACCCTCCTCTGAAGCTGGTTGACTCTGAGATTTGCCACCTGGAACCTAGTACAGAATTGGTTTGGGATCACAATCAAGACACCTTTTGTTAATAAAGAAGAGACATGCATGTAGATATGTATATAGGAGAAGATACGAAGCTTAGAGTAGCCACCGTGACCGCCTTCATGCAGAAAAAAGGAGAGACTCCAAACTTTCTAATGTTGAGTAGAAATGTATCTATAATTAAAATTTCAAAGTAATTTAAACTATTGTTGTTCTAACTTGTTGGGAGAAAAGACATTGGTTAGTGCTGGTTCTGGGAGATGGTAGACAAGAGCGTTCGAGCAGATGCCAGAAGCAGCCAGGCTCCCACGCAGCAGTGCCCAGGCTGTGGACAGTGAGTTAAGTGCTGGCAAGTGGTCAGTGCCCCTTCACTTTAAAGTGTCCTCTGTATGCCACCCTCGTTGTGGCCCAGGTGCCTCTGACTAGGCCTGGGCAGAGAGAGCTTCATTCTGGCATCTCTACCACGCCTACCTGGGTGCTTGACGACTTGGCTGTGCAGACAGTGCAGTCAGGGAAGCCAGCCAAGCTGGGTGCTGTGTAGACCCTGGACTAGGGGGACACTCAGGCTTTACGTGGAAGCCTCTGGTCGGTGGACATGCCAGTTTGACTTGGTATCTGTCCTGCTGTTGCCTTGACTCTGTCACGCAGTGCGTCTCAGGGTCCCCTGTACAGAGCGCCTCCGTCACAGGCAGTGGGGTGCTTACACCCTTGCTTTACATTACCACAGGTTGTGCTGTCTGAGCGCTAAGTGCTGTTGCCTGAGGAGACCGCTGGGGGAAGGAGTGGTGACCGAGAGCCTGGGTGTGCTGAAAGGCAAACATGGAAACTAGGATCAAGGTCACGAGTTATACTTGTATTTAAGAATTAACTTTATAAAATGCTGTAGCATTCAGTGTGGTGTTAAGTTATAATAAGGATGGCATGGAGTACCAAAGTGCTTTATCTTTAGATTATATTTTAAGTTGTGGTGCATATTGAGGGGGTTTATTCAAATGAAAATACTAACTTAATGTCTCTGAGTTAAATAAACAAAAGATGTCAAAAATACTCCCACAAAATACATTTTACCTGTGGACCTATTTAATTAATACTAACTTGTCTTTAAAGGATCTAATAAAATTATGTGAAAGCTATGTTCACTGCTAAGGGATACCTCAGTGATTTACTGTAAAAATGATAAATTTATAGCCACTTGATTCAAAACCTTCACTTAGACTTAGCAGATGATACTTAATAAATGACATACACATATATAGTCAAATATGTAGTTGTTGACTTGTACACAATGTTTTGTTAAATGTATATGTATTTAAGGAAGATAAGAAATTCATGTCATTTTTGGACACACTGTAATAGCGAGATTGACCAATATAATCAGTTCACAAATTTCTACATGTTAGATTTATGACACTTGCTTATTACTTTTTCCCTCTCATATTTCATATCTTATCTTGGTATGGTCATGTTAACATGAGTAAGTATTTCTAAAAGTAAACTGCCTGAAACATCCCTGAAAGTCCTCGTTTTGCATAAGTCAACCATTATCCTGAAGAAACCTGTGGATCTGTTGATCTATTTTTAATATTTATTCAGGTATGAGAATCAGAAATTTAACTTAAGACCATGACACTGTCTGAGGAAGGTATGACTGATTAGCATATTTTACAATTAGATTAGCCCGTAATAGGCTCCCAGGTACTTGTAAGTGAACCATAAGTTCTGGTAAGTACTAGATGAAAATAGTGAGCACCAAGTTGGTGGCTCCTAGAATCCTCAGTTGCCTGCAGGCTCCCCTAAACCCACTAATCCCTGGACTCTCGAAGGAGCTCCTTGGGATGACGGTCTACCCAGTACAGATAAAAGTAATTTTGCCAGAGGCTACAGAGGGGCACCCCTCCCCTCAGGACTCCCAGTGATGTCCATCCTCTAGTCCACTGCAGTAGGGGCTGTGGCCCCAAAAGGTGGCTCAACCATACTCCACAGTTTATGATATGACTTGAATGTAAGACTCACCGTTTCTGGTTAAAGGGAAAGCTTAAATGATAATAAAATAGTCTTTATTCTGCCAACTCTTTGAACTTATTCTTGAAAACAATAGTAATTTTCAAGGACGTAATCCTCACAGATACTGTGGTGTTTTATTTTAAATGGTACATCTGAGCCTTACAAGACCTAGGCAGTGGAAGGTAAGGCTGGTAGGTAGCATGTAATCAGGCATCTCAAGACACAGTCTTCAAGGGAACTGCTGGACAGCCAAAAATGGGTTATTGAGAAAAGAGTTGGATGGGCTAGAGAAAGAGGGCTTCCGCTCCAATGAGGAGTCCTCCGCCCTACACAGACTCTTCTGGCCCTTTTTGAGAAATCTTCCTAAGTATACATTTGCATCAAAAATAAAGGTAGCTGAGATAGATGTCTTCCACAGATTTCTAGATCTGGGGGAAAAACATATGCATACTTTTCTCACCAGTAGGAGATTTATATGCCTAAAACACTGATTCTTCAAATCCCTGTAAGTGTTTCTAGTACAAAGTAAACAATCTCAAGATTGATGCTCCCTCATAGCTTGTAAGTCAGTACAGCATTAAAATTGTGTATTATATTAGAAGCAAACAGCTTGGCAGGGTTAACTAAGGTAGACCAGAGTTCTATGGAATGAATGAATGAATCCTGTGAATTGTAATGAGAACATAGTGTTTGTTCCTCCACTACAGCTGCCTTAATACAACTGGAAATAAAGGAACCTCGTCAAATAGGGCTGGTTTGCCTTAAAAGTCCTTTGCACATGTTAAAACTTTTCAGATGATTTTTTTTTTCCTAATGGAGAGCAGTATACCAGAACTTACAGTCTATTAAAAAGCAAAACTATTTTTAAAAGTGCATTTATTTTCTTACATCATTGCGCATTTTTCTACAACATTTGATTATTCCCCTCAAGTGTAGTTCCTGAAGTTCTCCTCCACCACAGCACTGGTGAACCATCACCACAGTCCCTTGTGCTCTTCCCTCCTTTGTTGTGACGCCTTCCCCTTCCCTGCTATGTGCCTCAAGTCCATGGTCAGCTAAAAAGCAAAACTATTCTTTATAGTGTTCTCTGACATTTATGTAGAAAGAGAAGCAACCAGGGTATGCTCTCCAGTTTAAACTTTTACCTATTTTCAGTACATTTTTAGTACCATATCAACTTGAAGATCTTTTTGTTTCTCAATTATGCATGTACTTTCTCAATGCACAGATTAAGTCTCCTTTCCCAGTACATGTTCCAGATCACATTACTCAAGTAAACCGACTAGTTGTAAAATGTTTACTAAAATAAGGGTAGTTAATGGAGCACTAAATTCTTTGGAAGTTTTTGCCAACTCTAGTGAAAACCAAGAGTTTTCTATCATCACTTTGTAGACGATAGAAGAGAAGTTGCTTCTGGTTAAGGATTAGGTAACCAAAGAGCTTTTATTGGCCTTTTAATCCCTAGAATGTCAGACTGACTTCAACTATACCACACCAAATAAGTAACAACCTACCTGGTTCTTAATGTGCATTATCTTCTTTAATTTTCCCTACTTTACAGTTTAAAATTCTTACTGAACAGTCCAGTTATGATTTGCAATGTGCTCAGTCCTTGAAGGTCCTTGTCATCCACCCTTCAGAACAAATAGTGAGACTTAGAAAGCTTACATCTAGTTCCCAACTTCAGAAAAGATAAAACAGACACTAACAAGATACAGATCTTTGCTTTTCAGTTATATAGTAGAACGCCCCCCTCCCCCCCTCCAAATCCTACACTCCCAACCCAGATTTAGGAAAACCAGGAGAACTTCTTTCTTCCAGAAGTCTTTGTGAATCATGGGATGGGGGGACAAGTACCATCTTTACAACAGATTACAATTTCAGCTTCCAAATATTCTCAGGCTTGAGCTAGCCTCAATTGCTCAGTTAATCCAAGGGTTCCCCCCGCCCCCAGATCTTCCCTGGTTCTAGGTCTCTACAGCAGTGAATAAAGGTGTCATCTGACTGAGCACCTTGATATCCCAAGTTTATTTGACAGTAATTTGAGCACCTTAGGTCAAGCTGCAAAAAGATGCCACGTGCTCAGTGAAACTATAGATGACTTTGCATATGCTGGTGAGTGATCCTCTGGATGGAAGTGTGTGTACCAGTGCCTCCACACTCTAGACCATCAGACAATATGGCTCTGACCCTGGCTTATCACATCTTCCAGATAAAGCCACTTTGCCTGTGGTTACTAAATTCACCCACTGCCCAGTCAGTTACTTGGATCACCACAGTTTCTCCCAATGTTTTGTACCCAAGTCAAATGTTTAGCTCTGGCATCCATGAAGTCAGATCATAATCTGGTCATTTCAATATAGTTTTGTCTGCATCTGGAGAATAAAGTGCTCAGAAGGTGAAGCCACATTCAGCAGAGCTGGCAAAGAGGAAAATCCAAAGATGTACTCCATGGTAAGTTGGATAGCCTATCTTCCATTGGTCTCTCCAGGCTTGCCTGCCAGACTCCTTGCTTCCCCAGTGGACTCCCTAGCCTTTTGACTTGTCTGTGGTGTCAGCTAATTGGGGTATTGTAAGCACTCTTGGTCCAAAGGCAGGAGGAGATCAGCAGGAGTACTTACCTTCCTGCCTTCGGTTGTGGGGTCACCATAGATTGGCTGCAAGAAACCACAGCTCCTGTCAAGCAGTTGCCCTGTCTGGGTTGTAGTAGCCATATTGTCTGTCACCTTCAGACTGAGGGATGACTCAGTCTGCTGTACCTAGCCTTGCAGCTGTATACAGTTCTTGTTGTTTTTCCTCATTTTTTGGTAGTGTTTTAATAAATAATCATTTCCCCCTCATGATGATTAGTCTTTTGAGTTTTTCTCTCTCTGTAGCATATTGGATCTTAATAGAATGAACAGATAAATATAAGTATGAATTAAATGTAAAGATAATGACTTAATGCTTTGAGGACATGATCAACTTTGGTGGCAGTCTTTCTGAGGAGGTTCTTCCTTTTACAAACAGTAAAGTCCTTTCACTGACTGGATGTTCTAGTGCTTGTTCACAAGTGTGGTCTCCCCTCATATACAGACTCCATTGCTGTGATTAGCTACTGGGCCAGAGAGATGAACAAAGGAGAAAGGATATGAACAAGAAGCCGCGCTACTCAGATTCCGTGAAAGCTTGTTAAATGAAATATATTTTCCATATTACACAGATCTCACTCGTAATTTGAGAGAATATAGCTGATAATTTAATTTAGATATATTTTTTTAATTTTTACCTCACACTATTTTCTATATGTTGTCATTTTCTATCAATTTCCCATAAATAAGTTACATAGTCACAATTACTTTGAACTGATAGGTACTCATATTTTCAACATGAAAAATTCAATGCCAAGTCATGCAGTGTCAGAAGAATTAATATTGTCAAATTGTCCATAACACCCAAGTATCTGCAGACTCAGTGCAATTTCTATTGACATTTTTTCTTCATAATAGAAAACAAAAACCCTAAAATTTATAGGGAATCACAAAGAACCCTGAATGACCAAATCTATCTAGAAAGAAGAACAAAGCTGGAAGTATCCCATTTTTCTGATTTTAAAATATACTGTGAAGTCACAGTAATTAAAACACTGTGGCTCTGGCATGAAGACATACCTGCAGACCAGTGGAGCAGAATAAAGAATCCAGAAATAATCCCACACTTTATAGTCAACTGGTCTTGACAAGGGGGCCAAGAATACACAAAGATAGTATCTTAAAAGATGATGTTGGGAAAAGTGGCTGTCCATACACAAAATAATTAAATTGGATCCTTATACTACTACAAAGATTAAGTAAAAATAGATTAAAGACTTAAACATCAGACCTGAAACTAAAACTCCTAAGAAGAACGTAGGGGAAAGCTTCAGTAACTTTGATCTTGGCGATGAGTTTTTGGATCTGACTCCAAAAGCACATACAACGAAGCAAAAATAAACAAGTGAGACTACATCAAACTAAATAGCTTCTACCTAACAAAGGAAACTATCAGTAGGTTAAAAAAAAAAAAGCTATGAATAGGGGGAAATTTTGTAAATCATATACCTAAAAAAAGGTCCAAAGCCCCAGAAGTCAATGTTAAAGCAAATAATTTAAATTTTAAAATATACCAAGACCTGGAATAAATATTTCTCAAAAATACTATGTTTTATGCTGTCTCTTCCTTAACTACTACTTTTTTACCATGCAAACAACTGTATGATGTCACAGATGGGTTGCATAAACATGGAAGTTCAGACTTCACAAGAGCTGGTCAAAGATGAGAAATAGCTCTGATTTCCAAATACAAATCATTTCTATAGCCAAGAAAACAAAGCTGTGGTACGATAAAGTACATTCCCTAAAGAACCTTCTTTGAATGTGTTCCAGCACAAATGTCTATCCACAGTATTCATAGCAAACTCTAGCCAACTTCTGCATTTCCTTATTAGCTTGAAACTAAATGGCAGGAAACACCCAGGGGCACCAATAACACTTCAGAATCTTGTGCCAATTTCAAACTAGGTAGACAATCCTATAGAGCTAGTTTCTTAATACTTTGAAAAATTCAATTGAAATGAAAGATAACAAACTTGAAAGGCAAGTGATTTTTTGCATCAATAAATAAAACATCAAAGTGATTATTGAGCCAAAGATCCAAAGACGTCATGTGTCATTTTCAACATAATGAAGTAGTGAATATGAATTCAAATGAGCAACTGATTAAAAACAAAACAATACTTTCTATTTCTGGAACAGCCTTTTTCCTAGGGAAGGATTAAAGCACTAACATTCTTGTCTCTGACCATCATTTTTCCAGACAACAGAAACCCAATGAGTTCACTTTTCAGTTTCAATTCACCTGAAGAACACCCAGATGTTAGTGACATTGGTGGTGACAAAAATAATTGAAACAATAAGAATGCTGGAAACACGAGAGTCCTTGGGGCAATGTGGAAGTTTTAGGAAGAGAAAGTAAAGTCTCCTACCTTTAGGTGACCCTTGTAATGATTTATAAGAAAGTCAGAAAGCCACCTTGAAAGTCAGAAAGACCTTGCCATGGAACTTTCTTTCTACTCTTGCTGTTATCCCTGAGTAAGTTGTACAGAATCCCCACCGCCTCCCATAATCCTTCCACAGGCTCTCGGGTTCTCTGCTTTAGCATTTGGAAAGATGCATCTGCATCTGGATTCCTGCTTGTCCATTTTTCCACTTGCCCCCTTGGGTAAGTCCTTCAGCTTCACTGTGTTCAACTTACTTACTTGATGAGAATTAAAACCCAAAACAGTAGCTTCCACAATATACCTGTACGATATACAGAAGCTCTTAGTCCTTGCACAAACAAACCTGTTGATACCCATAGTTGGCATCAAGTTTTGTTCTTTTGTGTCACCTGGTAGTTTGTTAGAAATGGCATGTTCTTCTGGCCCTCTCTGGTGGTGCAATGGTTAGGATGCAGCACTGCAAGTTAGCCACAACCATTTCAGTGCAAGTTGATCTCCAGCATCGGAGGCGACCCCCACGCCATGGCAGAACTCTCCTGTCTCCCCCGCTGCTCCCCTCAGCAGTGTACTTCATTGATCTGCCTGTTCTGCTTCCCACCCTGTCTCTGGTGAATCCTCTCAAAGCCCCTGCAACTCTGGCCTGTATCCCAGTTCTGTATGCATAAATAAATCTTTAAAAAAAAAAGAAAAAGAAATGCATGTTTTCAGGTCTTATTTCAGCCCGTCACCTATATTTCAAGATCTCTCTTTAGGTGATTTGTATGCATCACAGTTAGAGAAGTATGACTTTAATCTACTCAATAGCATACCTCAAATTTCTGCCACCACCAGCTGCGATGAATAGCTAATAATAGTAAATAGGTTTAATTCCCAAACTTTCTGTTCTGTTTGTTGTAATTATGTAAATAAGTTCAGTGCTGATTTTTAGAAGGAGGAAAATTATTAAGCAAAGTTAGTAATACCCTGAATTTGGCCTCCCAGAGTTTTCAACTGAGTATTGATAAAGTAATGGAAATAATTATTAAAGTGTTTGCACTTTGATAGTGATGTACTTTCAGATACATATTCCAAGATGGCCCTCAAAACAATTATTCTAAAGTTCAAATATTTATTTTAATAGCTATGTACTTATTTTTACATGACCAACATTAAGTAAGATGAATATTTAGATTAAGCTTTTCCACCATTGGGAAGAGCAAGAACAGTGCAACAAGTAGAGGATTTTATACTCAAAGAACATTCAAGTCTGTCTAGCCCTACTCCAGAGATGATGCAGTGATCACCTCAGGGCAGAGAAGGACATACAGTGTTGGCTTGAACACTTCCAGATACATTGCTCAAATCTCTAAGCCATTTCTGAACACTGGTCATTCTTTAAAAAGTCTTCCTAGTTATGGTAAAATAAGTCAGATTCTTCCTTCACTTGCTAAACTTCAAAAAAACAATCTTCTAAATATTGTTCTTTGGTTACGTTTCTTCACAATTTTGTATTGACTTGTAAAGCATTGCTTCAAATCACTCCATTCTAGGCAAATTAACAATGTTTTGAAAATGCTGAAAAATACCATATATAGACCAATGCAAATAATATTAGTATCACCATTTTCCTATTTTGGACCAGTTCTGGTAGAAATCAATACGTCGTAGTTTTAAGAATAAGACTTACATTCGATCTTGATTAAGAAATTTAGAAACTAAAGTTGTCTCTTTTGTGTTGCACACCATAGGAATGTCAGGACTCAACATATTATTGCAAGAAGAAGAAGAAGCAATTTGAGAAGATTTAATGTTTTTCATAAAGTATAATTTGCATATGAATTGTGTCGATTTAGAAGCTATTCCAATGCAGTCTCTTCTTACCTCTCTCATGTCTGGCAACTAAGGCATATATGACATAAAATCCACAAAATCATGGACACTGCCTGAAGACACTTGTTACAATATTTTGCCTTGGGCCAATCAAAGGCCACAGAAGGTACTTGATTACAGTGGAACAACCAACTCAGTGTGCAGGACAAGATATTAGGTATGTTCTACCAGAGGTAGAATCACTGGTTTTCATTTTCGCTAAAGATCAAGACGTTTAAAGAATTTTACATCTTTTCAAGGTAAAATAAATAGGGGACATCATTTTGGTCTAACAGCAAGTGTTCCATTTAGAGTAGAAAAGTGGTCAGTCACCTCTGTTATGCTTATTTTAGTGCTTATTGCTTGTGCTTTGAAAGGTTGATCTGTAGTCTTAACTTTGGCCTTACTAGTTTAATATGACTCAAACATTGTTTGAGTTCTTTAATTTACAATCAACCTTTCTTTATTTACTTATTTATATCCCACTTTATTCCAAAAATGATTCGAGGCAGCTTACGGAAATACCTACAATTCAACAAGCCCAAATAGAATATAAAAATAACAGAGTACATCTGGGCAAACATAATGTATATACAAGGATATACAAGAACAATCCAGACATGACCTGAAGCTCTCAGGATATGTTGGCAAAGCCTGGCTTCATGATGGAGAGGAACCAGATTTAGTGTCAGGTGTTCTAGAAGTCAAAGTAGTAACATGCTTAAATCTCCACCTGACTTGAATAAATTTAATTTCTCAGGAAAAAGAAAATCTGATTCTGAAAGCAGAGTCTTCTTCTGGAACTTCTTTAATAAGTAAGAATGCACCTATTTATGCCTCAGTTAGTTCACTCATTTCCATTCAGGAATACAGAGACTTAATAATCTTTGCACATGACACTGAACTGGATGCTGTGAATGTATTTTCTAGAAGGCAAAGTAAAGGCCCTGCAGCCAGCCCAAGTGTGGAAGTTTTCACTTTCATTTTAAAACCCAAGTTTCCCTCTGAAATTAGCCCTCACTTGCTCAGACATCTTTAGAAAACATAATTCTCTTATTTGTGTGTACCTTTGATGTATGTGGCTTTCGTGTTCAATTACCATGGTAAACACAGCAGCCTTCCTTTCTTTGTGCAGCAAAATTTGACTTTCATCCTTCAGTTAAATCTAATTAAGGAAATCAACTGAAGAAATGCCCCATAAAAGTGCAACGTTATTATGTGCTAATGAAAGGCAGGTTGTCTCCTAGTTACACAAGTCATAAACAGGAGACTGCATTCCTATCAAAGGCTCTTAATTATCTGTCCCCAGAGCTTTCCCATAATTACCTTTGGCTATTATCAGGTGTCAATAAATGCCCAAACAGGCCATCCAGGCATGAAGCAGCAAGTACAGTTGGGCATTTGACCTGCTGGTTTTTGTTTGCACTGACCAGCCACTTGCCTCCTTCTCTCCAGGCGGTGAGTCTGTGTCAGCGTCCGGCCTTTGACCTCTAATAAAATGGTTGGCAGTGAAGAGTCAGGTTTCCTCCAAGGTGGCTCCTGCTGAGATTGTCTAACCCTGATCCATTTTCTCGAAGCATGATGCGATCTCCTTAGGAAGAGACAGGTGAGTCTCCAAAAAGTGACAAATATCAAAAACACTAATTTTCACTTTGCTTAGTCATGGCACATCCCCTTGCCCTACACAGTAAGATGGGACTTCTTAGAGTGTCTGGTCCTTCCCCTGGCTTTCCTACTTGTCCCCTCCTTCAAGTCTCTTTTCTTGCAGAGAGGTTTTTTGAATGTCCAGCTTCTCTGAGAAATCCTTGTTCATCGGGAGAAGGGTGTTTATGTGTGCATATGTGTGTGTGGGGGGGGGTGTATAGGTAATATATGTAATTCTTTCCGTAATGGGTGTGTATGATATATGTGTGTTCTGTGTGATGTGTGTTCTCTGTAATACATGCACGTGTGCTGAGTGTAATGCATGTGTCTCTGTAGCCTGTGTCTTATGTTGTGTGTGCGATGCATCTGTGTCTAGGATGCATGACTCTGTGTATAGTGTGCTGTGTATCTATGTTGTAATATGGGTTGTGTAACATGATTGTGTGCATTTTGCATCACAAAGTTTGCCCTTTTTCTTACAAATTACTGTGTTGGGCTTTAGTAGCAGGTTCATTCTTGGCTAGTTCACAGTCTGTTCCCAAACAGGAGTTGAGTGGCTGTGGGTATGGCCCCCAGGGAGCTCAAAATGACTTAATGAGTGAGTTCTTCACATCCTCTTCAGTTTCTGCACTCGTATGGCCTGGGCTAGTGAGGACAACAGTAGTGTCAGGATACGTCTCTTGCCCTTCCCTGGAATTGCTTACAATCCAAGAGTCAAACCAAAAAAGGCTCATTTTCTTTCCAGTCATCACCTTCCTCTATTTCCTTCTCCCAATACCTGTCCCAGTTCATCTTGTATAATTACAAGAGCATCATGGGAATCACCTGCTAGTCACTCAAATATCAATTATTCTAAGGGACAACCTTCCAATGCAAAAGACACTTATTTAGCTAACCGTATCTTTCCTTCATTTATTGTATTATTCCTGTTTTATATAATATTCCTCTAAGACTTCTTATTATTATCCTTACATATTACTATATGTAATATAATTATTTTTATATTAGTATTCCTTTTCCTCCAACTTTACAGGATTTGCCACATAACCGGTAATCTGTTGACAAAATGTCCTTTACTTGGGGGCCTGGCGCAATGTTCCACCTTCACTCCTGAAATCTAGATAGTGCTCACAGGCTTTTTTCCATAGTCTCCTCTACCAACTGCTGAGATTACAACAGCCTGCTCCCCCAGCAGGCTTCACCTCTTTGGAATCATTTTCCTTTTTTTTTAATGCTATTTAATATCTGTCACTTTGTGAAGAGTGAGCTTCTCCAGGCAAAGGACTGTGCCTACTCACCTGAGGTGGGTCCCCACCTGGGACCCCAGTGCTTTGCAAATAGATTCTAGAGCAGTAAGTAAACAACCAGTGTGCTGTTTCTCCCACCCATGGAAATGCCCAATTACATTAAAAACTGCTTTAGATCGAATTCAGGGTTACAGAATATGACAAAATTTGAACATCAAGTAAAGAGATTTCCACATAGCTCTGGCAATACAATAAAGAGAATCGTGGCTTCTAGAGACTCTTGCTTCAATACAGAATGTTGGGGTATGTATAAAACATAGACATTTTGGTTAAGGAGAATTTACTCTAGTTGTTCATTTGAGGCCCTTGTCAGAAACAAATTTCGTTGTTAGTGCTCTTCTCTGCAAAGACATTTAATGCATGCCCAAGAAACACAGGGTCCTTTCTTCAGGAGGCAAAAAGATTAATCCTGTCTGGGAAAATCACACACAAATAGTCCCAGTGACAACTGGGGAGATCTGTGTCTCTTGTATTCAATGCCCAAAGAGCAAGGAGCGCCAGTCCTGTCAGACTCAGCAGCCCACCACAAGGGCCACAAGTAAAGGCTTCTGATGATGTGCAAGTGTCTTCAGAAATTGACACTTAATGTTAACTTAATCTTCAGATCTCCCTCTTTTGTAAGTATTTTAAATAAATGATATATGGAAGATTATAATTCAATAAGAGGGTTAATTTGAAAGATAATTTTGAACATCAAAGATGTATCCTGTGATATAAACTTGAGATTCCCTTCTGGGTTGATGTTTATCTAAATTATAGAGCCAGCCATGGACTTAAAAGTCAAAATCAGCCCTCCCTGGTGCCACAGTGGGTTAGGACGCAACACTGCAAGCGAGCCACAGCCACTTCAATGCAAGTTTGATCCCTGGCCCAGAGGTGACCCACATGGCGCAGCAGACCTCTCCTCTCTTGCCCGCTGCTCCCCTCAGCAGTGTACTTTGTCATTTGCTGTTCTGTTCCCCACTCTGTCTCTGGTGAATCCTCTCACCGCCCCTGCACCTCTGGCCTGCACCCCAGTTCTCTATGCATCAATCAATCTTTAAAAAAAATAAAAGGCAAAATCATAAAATTAAAGCTCTGCAATGATGTCACAACTCTTGGAGAATGACTTAAAAGTGAAGCCCCGGGTGTGCTCAGGGGCCCTGCTTGTGAGGATGACTCTGCTACTTCTTCATGCTGCACCACAGAGCAAGCGCTTCCTCTGTGTGCAGAGAGCAATCGGCATTGCTCTCTGGAGGCAGAGAGGGTTTAAATAATTCCTTGCCAAGGTAGAAGCTTCTCCTGGAACCTTCCAGGAGCCCAGCACACCCTCCTATTAGTCCTCTGGGCTGGGATTTGGTGTTGCCTGCATCTTCCACTGCATGGAAACAGCTGCTCATCTGTCTCTGTCCCCTGAAATGCTTGGTGGGTGGCAGAAGGCCAACCAAGGGCAACGTGAAGCCACTCAGGGTAAGTCCTTCCCAAGGCAGCGAGGCCAGTGGGAGAACCAAAGAGAGCTGGGCCTGTTAGCAAAGTAGAGAGCAGCCGCCGCCGTCAGCCCTGGGGATGTGAGCTGTGGATCCGAAGGAGGAACGTTAGCCAGGATGATGAACGAAAACTGAAGCATGGAGGACAAGACAGTGGGAGGAGCAGAGCAGGGAAACAGAAGTCTGGTTGACAAGTGGGAGTGGAGGTGGCCGTGGCTGCATGGGGGTCTCTGAGGCAGAGCTGAATTCCTTGGGGAGTGAGGCATTTAGTTCCTGCACAGGACTAAAGCACCGGGGACCCACTGGCTGGCAACACAGGAATCTGGATTAGAAAACTTCCCTCTCCCAGTTTTTGCACTTTATAAAAATTTTTCTTTCACCTCTTCTTTTCTTTTTTTAATCAGAACTATCAACAGTAGGGAAAACATCATATTTGTCCCAGTTCTGGTAGCTTTAACCTACATGAGAGTCTTAGGTCAGGACCCACAGGGATGCTCTGAGAAACACTGAGGACTCCGTTAAGTTCCGTCCCCAAGCTAAGCTGTCTGTTTTTCTCATCTTCGGGTTGCCTCATCCTCACCTTCATCCCCCCACTTTTCCTCTCCTCTCTGGGAGTGGGCAAAGCAAGGTTCCATGCCACTGGTCAGAGCAGGTGGGGCAGACACAGGAACTGGGCGCCTGGGGTTGGGGCCATCTCTCTGCAGTTGTTACACTGTCTTCTCTCCACAGGGAGCCACTGAAACAGCTGGGACAGAGTGTGTTGTCATCACACAGTGACATTTGTGCTTGAAGAGACTGTGCTTCAGAGTGGACAATGGCTGCAACAGTCATACTTCTACCAGTAAGGGCAGATGGCCCAGGAGCCCAAGCAAAAGAAGGTGCTGAGGTCAGGGGCAACAGCAGGAACAGGCTACCTGGGGGAGCTCAGGGAAGGGCATGTGCCTTCTACTTTCACTCCATTCAAGACATTTTATTTTTTAAAAGATTTATTTATTTGGTCATACAGAACTGGGATATAGGCCAGAGG
Organism: Condylura cristata; assembly: GCF_000260355.1. Classification (NCBI taxonomy): domain Eukaryota; kingdom Metazoa; phylum Chordata; class Mammalia; order Eulipotyphla; family Talpidae; genus Condylura; species Condylura cristata. Next base: position 3,263,557 of record NW_004567117.1, on the reverse strand, counting down.
TGCAGGGATGGTGAGAAGATTCACCAGAGACAGAGTGGGAAGCAAAACAGGCTGATCGACGAAGTACACTGCTGAGGGGAGCAGCAGGCAGGTCAGGAGAGGTCTGAGGCGCCATGTGTCATCTCCAGGGTGGGGATCGAACTCATGCTGAGGCGGCTGTGGCCAGACTCACAGTGCTGCACTTTAACCTGCTACGCCACCAGCGAAGGCCCCTATTCTAAATATTTTCTAACCTATATTACTAGTGCCTCAGCAGTCCCTAGGGCCTAGTGGCACCTTGGAGGTGACCAGAAGATGAGGTTGCTCGGGGACTATCGGGACTATGTTGCTGAGAGACTCCCAACCTGGCATCAACAGCTGCGTCTGAATATCTCTTGGGCCATGGTGCCTTTTTTAACCCAACTGTGTCTAGTTACTGACTAGGTATCAGGGAGATTTATAGGAGAAAAATAAAGAAGAGCGTGGAGCTGCACTACAGAGCAGTGACGTCCCTGGAATGCGGGACTCAGCACGTCTTGCTCACTGACAGACAAGGTGCCAGCGATGACTGGACTTAGTGGTTCTCCTTGCACCTGATCTGCTGAGGCCAGAGAGGCTTTACAATCCTGAAGCCCCTGGACTCTCACGTGAGTCAGCTGCAAGGGATTTCAATGTCTTCTGAAAGCTTGGAGAGGATTCTCTGCCCACATTTCTAAAAAACTGTCTTATGGAAAGAAAATAAAAATAGCCATCATCCTGATGGCTGCTATTTATGGAGTGTGCAGTCTGTTACTGCTGGGTATGACTTGTAGATTTGTGGGTATTACTTGTAGAATTGATAAATGCACTTTGAACACTTACCAATGGTCAAGCTCAGTGACTTGAAACTACAATTGGTTGTTATTTTATCTTATGACAGTGTGGTTAGAAATTTGGACGGGTCATGGTCAGTGGGGCTCACTTCTGCTTCATGACATCCAGAGCCAGGCTGCAATGGCCGGCATGACGTGGGCAGCAGGAGCTGGGGCCTGGCTGGCTTCTTTGCTTCCAAGTGCAAACCTTCTCCTGCTTAGATTAGGCATGCTTACAGGATGTCAGCCCGAGGGCATTGGGGTGGTTCAGGGTTCTGAGAGTGCCAGGAAGGGCAACTGCCTGTTCTGGAACAACATCACTTCTTCTATGTCCTATTGGCCAAAGCAGTCACAGGACTCATTCAAGTTCAGGGGAGCAGGAATCCTAGCTGTCAGTAGACGGTTGTCAAAGATTTGGCCACTGTTTTCTAATCCACCATATTTTTTAATTTATTTATTTACATATATTTTATGTCATTGTTCATTTTTAAAATATGTGCTTCCTCCCCCCAGTTATACTTCCCTTAGAATTTCCTTCCCCAATTCACACATGCACCACCACCACAGTCCCCTGTGTTCCTCCCTCCCTCTTTCTGACCCTTCTCCCTCCCCCTCCCCTCTGGATGTCTCTGGTTAATAATTGTCTGCTTGTTTTTGTTTTGTTTTGTATTGTTATTATTTCTTCCATTGATGTCTTCTTTGGTTCCCCTATATGATTCTGATAAGTGATACCATCCAATATATTTCCTTTTCCTGTTGGTTTATTTCACTAATCATAATTCCTTCCAGCTTCATCCATGTTGCTGCAAATGGCATGGGTTTATATTTATGATCGCTGAATAGTATTCCATTTTGTATATATACCACATCTTCTTGATCCAATCATCTACTTGAGGCATTTGGGTTGTTTCCAGGTTTTACCTATTGTAAATAGTACCACAATCAACATAGAGGTACAGGTGACATTATGAATTACTGGTTTTTTTTTAGATTTATTTATTTATTCATACATATAGAGCTGAGGTACAGGCCAGAAATGCGGAGGGTGAGAGTATTCACCAGAGAGGGGTCAGGAGAGGTCTGCCTCGCCATGTGGATCTCCTCGGGGGCAGGCGGGGATCAAACTCATGCGGAAGTGGCTTAAGCTTCTTAGTGCTGTGTTTTAACCAGCTGCACCACAAGGGAGGGTCCATGAATTACTGTTTTTTTTTTTTTTGTAACCTTTTGAGTAGATCCCTGGAAGTGTCATATGGTAGCTCCATTTTTAGTAGTCTAAGGAACTTCCACACAGCTTTTCATAGTGGTTGTATCAGTTTGCATTCCCACCAGAAATGTAGATCAGTTCCTTTTTGACCACATCCTCACCAAACCAACATTAGTTGTTGCTAGTTTTCTTTTCTTTTTTTTTTTGGATATGTCCCATCTTATAGTCATAAAGTAATATCTCATTGTGGCTTTGATTTGCATTTCCCTGATTATAAGGGATGTTGAACATTTTTTCATATGCTTGTTGGCTGTTCTCATTTCCTTTTTGGAGAAGGGTCTTTTAAGTTCTTCTACACAATTCTTTCTTTCTTTTTTTTCAAGACTTATTTATTTATGCATACAGAACTGGGGAACTGGCCAGAAGTGCAGGGGTAGTGAGAGGATTCACCAGAGACAGAGTGGTGGGCAGAACAGGCAGATTGACAAAGTACACTGGTGAGGAGAGCAGTGGTTGAGACAGAAGTCTGCTGCGCCATGTGGGTCACCTCCCTGCTCAGGGATCGACCTTGAGCTGAAGTGGCTGAGACTAGCTTCTCAGTGCTGCACTTTTGCCCATTGCACCACCAGAGAGGGCCCTATTCTGCCCATTTCTTGACTGGGTTGTTTACTTTGCTTTTGTTGAGTCCTGTGAGTTCTTTGTATATCTCTGTGATTAGACCCTTATCAGTTGTATGGGGTGCAAAGATCTTTGCCCAATCAGCAGGGTTATCTTTGCTTTGGTCAAGTGTTTCTTTCGTTGTGCAGAAGATTTTCAATTTGATGTAGTCCCATGTATTTATATTTTCCTCCTCTTTCTTAGCTTTGGGTGGTGAGACTTTAAAGATGTTAGTGAGATGCATGGGTTGCAGTTTACCTATATTTTCTTCTATATATGTTATAGTTTCAGGTCTTATGTCCAGGTCTTTTATCCATTTTGAGTTGACTTTTGTGCATGATAATCCACCACATTTTTTTTTTTAAGATTTATTTATTTACGCTTACAGAACTGGGGTACAGGCCAAAGGTTTGGTGGGTGAGAGTATTCACCAGAGACAAAGTGGGGAGCAGAACAGGCAGATGTACTGAAATACACTGCTGAGGGGAGCATTGCGTGGGTTAGGAGAGATCTGCCACACCATGTAGGTCAACTCCCTGGCCGGGTATCAAACTCGTGCTGCAGTGGCTTCAGAGAGCTTTATAATGTGGTACTTTAACATGTGCCACCAGAGGGAGCCCATAATCCACCACATTTTTCTTATTCCTAATTAATGGAAGAGGAAACTGAGGCCCAGAGAACCCAAATCCTTTATATCAGATAAGAAAGGCACCTGAGGCTGGAAAGTATTGCCTCTAAAACTTCTCTTTCCAATACAAAACCCTGTGCTCTCAACATGGAACATTTGGTATATAACAAGATCAATTTTGTTGAGAAGCAAACTACTTTCCTAACAGGATGTAGAATAAAGCCCATCAAATCACATGGCCTCTGTCTCTCCTGACTTAGCAACACTAACTTCAGAGGCCCCATCCACTAATCAGCTACGGAATCTAAAACTTCTTTTCAGTTTGAAAGGTTGTTCTAGGTAAAAGAGGACAAAATTACAAATGAGTAAAATCACCAAGTTAAATGAGAACTACCTGATTCAGGACAGGTTTCTTTCCCCAGAGGATAGAAATAGATTTACATTATGAAATAAATAAGCTGGAATCCAATGGGAACCTTTTGTTATTATTAGATTTCCTCTTGAGAAGGATTTGTAAATGAAAACATAACTTGCTATTTTAGTATTTTGTTTTTCAAGGAAGAAAAACCCTTTGCAAAAACAAATTGAAAAGGAAAAACTTATCCATTTCAAGCACGTGTTTATTTTCTTATTTGCCAGGCTAAAACCATCTTCTTTCATCCCTGATTTTGTTGGGGACTGGGAAGAAGATAATTTTTGTTTGTTTTTGTTTTTTACTTCTTTCAGACCTTGAAGATCTCTTTTCAAAAGTGAACAGTGCTAAATGCTTTCGTATTCCACCGCATTTCTGAATCTGCACCCGACTCACCAAAAGCCACAGCTGTGTGCCTAGAGCTCCCCGCCGTGGCAGGAGAGGGAAGTGCAGGACAGGGCTGCTGGCTTACAAGGAGGATTTGTCAGCATCTACTACTGAAAGTTTGTGATCATGGTTCTCTCATGATCTTGTTTAGTTTGTAAATCTTTTTAATCAAAGTGTAATTGCATTATAGAATTATATAAGTTTCTGTACATCATTATTTATCAATGACTGCTTATCTCACGTTAAGTTCAATTCTATCCTCGTCATACCATTGAATCTTCTAACACCCACCATTTCCCCTTCTTTTGCCCTTCTAGAATCTCTAGCTTGGTGTTCAATAGCCTTAAAGTTTATTTTCCGTTTATTTCATTATTTTGCTGTTTTATGAAACAGGTACGAGTGAAATCATTTGGTGTTTAACTTCATCCATCGGACTCATCACTCATACCTCTTGCCTAGCATGTGACCCTACCAAGGGCTTCTTCCTCCACCTGTCACTTCACCGCCATGAGAATCTGGAGAGAAAAACGGGTCCTGCAGCTGCCTTTGCAACCGGAGTGCAATGGCGGACTAGAAAGTGACCTTACACACCACGAAACCTTTATCCCCTTCATCAACATTTGTGGACTTCCCATCACACCGGTAGAAAGAAGCTGTGTTATTTAAGCAAGAGACGTGCCGGGAAGACTTCCAGGCACATGAGCATACTGCCTGATTTGGGGTGGATCTTGATAAAGGAAGGCAAGTCTTGTCTCACGCATCTAAACAGTGTGTGCCCGCTTCCTTCCTTCCTCTCTGGCCCCCTTGCCCTCTCTGAATGACCCCAAGTATGCCCTCTGCTCTTCATCAGTGGTACTGTTAGTCCAGAGAGCCCTGCACCAGGCGGTCTTACCTCTGGGCCATTATGTGCCGCCTGCCATGAGGTAGCTGCCGGATCTTACCCTGCCTCAGCCTCCCTTCCTGAATTGGGACCAGCCTGGATCCTGTCTAGCTTTCCATCTGTAAAGACTTATTTCCTGCTTTGCGCTCACTCCTTCAAACACAGCCTTCCCTAATTGCATGTAAGTTCTTTCACAATTTTCTGTTATGTTCACGGCTCTATCTCCAGTCTGGTGCAAAGAATCTATTCCAGAAATATTTGTTGAATGAATGTACAAAGAGTGGATCGTATAAACTAAGCTTACAACTCTTTATTGCCTTTTTTTAATATTTATTTATGCATACAGAACTGGGGTACAGCCAGAGGTTCAGGGACGGTGAGAGGCTTCACCAGAGACAGAATGGGGAGCAGAACAGGCAGATCAACAAAGTACACTGCTGAGGGGAGCAGTGCGTGAGACAGGAGAGGTCTGCTGCGCCATGTGGGTCATCTCTGGGGCCCAGGATCTAACTCACATTGAAGCCACCACTGTTCAGCTTAGCTCTTCAATCTGCTGCACCACCAGGGAGGGCCCACAACTTTTTATTTCTAATTGGGTTTATTAATGGGATGTAGCTATGAAAAGAACATTTGCAGGATGGAATCAAGTCATCTGTGAGCAGCCCAATAAAATACGTAACAGGAGCCCTCTAAGTTAACTTTGTAGAAGGCTTATTTTTCATTCAAAGGTAAGTAGCAGAAAAATTCCACATTTTTCTGTTTCTTCAGAAAAGTAATGTTCATCAAAATAGTTGTGTTGTCCAAGTGGTTGTGAAAGATATATGTTATTATAACATGTTGATGCTATAGATCTTTCTAGCCTTACACTAAGCTCAATTTGGGGGCAACTTTGTGTAAAAAATAGTGAGATAGATCTCTTTTATGTGGAAAGTTCACTTAGCTGTGAATGAAAAATACTCCCAATAGCTGACTATAGTCCAAAGTAGCAATAACCACTTGTTTGGAAACGGGCTAAAAAGCATGTGCAAGTAGCGCCACCGTGTGTTGACTTGGGAGAACTGCAATACCGCCGAGGACCAGCAGAACCCGGCGATGCCTCTGCGGGAAGTCTTCTCAGTAGGCTCTCCTGAGCCATTTGACCACAAACTTCAGTCATATATAATAATATGTAAAGTTATGTATGATATAATATGTAATTTTTCCCAATTATTTTTCTTTTTCAATTGAGAGTGACATTTTAGAACAGAGAGCTAAGAGTGACAGTTTAGATACATAGGAAAGTATGCTGTGGCATTTTTCTTTAAAGACATTTGAAAATCTATAATGACTTTATAAAGGTGCTTTTGGCCTTTGTTTGGATAAAACTGACAGTGCCATTAGGATATATATATATGTATATATATATATATATATTTGGTTAGTGTTAATTACATTCTGGGGGGAAAACTAAATGTCTATGAAATTAATATAGAACATTATCTCTCCATATTCACAAGTCTGATGCATGCTCAACACTTCTACTCAGAAGTGCCAAATCTAACCTGGAATGGACAAGTTTGCACATGTCAGGTACCTGCGAACTCAGGTGCAAAGAAATCTCCCAGATTGAGCCCATATTAGAGAGCAATTTGGTGTAGCAAATTACTACATTCATGCTTGATGTGGATCACTTTGATCAGATCTAAGAGAGTAGTGAGTACTTGGTGATATAAATTTTTATTGAGGCATGAGAAAGAAAATGAATTGAACTGGGATCTGGTGGAGCTGTTATAAAACTTCTATGAAATAGAGACCATTCTACAGTCCATTATAGTTTTTGGAGTAAAATGGCCTGGGCTTAAGTCCAACCTTCCCATTTACTGACCATATGACCTTAGGCAAATTACTAAATTTCTCTTATTTTTCCTCCTCAGTGAAGATAATAATTGTGTTTCTAAGGTGCAATACATAACATACTTCACAGAGTTTGCTGGCAAACAGTATCACAGGGTTTTCTGGCAAACAGTAGTTATTCAAATACCAGGGCCCCCCAGGGTTGGAATCTCGGCTGCTGTTCTTGATCAAAGGGTCAGGCCAGCTGGACAGTGCTGCCCACCCTCAGCACTGTGCCACCCCCTCCCCACTGAGCTCCATGGGGGCTCTGCAATGGTGCAGGCCACTGCCCGTGCAGTCCTTTGCTGCCGCTGGTGACCTGTGACGCCCCTGATCTCCTCCAATTTCACACACTCCTTCTTTTTTTTGAAATTCTGAAAATATGAAGAAATTAAAAATGATGATTCTGTGAAAAGATCATGAGGAGACACCAGGGGATTGTGCTCCCCACTTCCTGCTTCTTACTCCCCACCCTCCTCTGGATGCCTTAGCTCTATGGTCAGCTTCCAAGGGTTGGTTTCACTGATATCTTTACCTGACCCTTTGGTTTCTCTATATTCCACCTGCAAATAACACTATCTGGTATTTGTCTTTCTCCATCTGACTTATTTCACTGAGCATAATCCATTCCAGGTGAGACGTGAGACTTCTGAGTGGAACTATGGAGCGTGCATCAGACTTGTGAATATGGAAAGATAATGCTCTATATTAAGTTAATAGAAATTTATGTTTTTTTTCAGCAATGTAATTAACACTAACCAAAAATTATATACAAATCCTAATGGCACCTGTCAGTTTTATCCAAGCAAAGGCCAAAACACCTTTATAAAGTCAGTTCAAGAATATTCTTTGTTGTCCAAGGGAGAGGACAAGTTTGCATGTGTAAGGGGTACCTGCGACCTGAGGACTCAGGTGCAAAGAAATCTCCCATGTTACAGAGCAAATTACTCTCAAAGAATCATTTTGAATAGATCCAAGAAAGTAGAGAGTACTTGGCATTATAATTTTTTTTTTTGAGGCATGAGAAAGAAAATGAATATCTAAAGTAAGAGGAAATCTTGGCCTCAGGTGGGGTCACGTAAGCCTGCAGCTTGGGGAGGGTTGGAAGCATGGAACAAACTCTACTTGAATTTGGTGGCAGCTCCTGTGACATCAAGAACTCTTTTCAGGGCCCTCTCAGGGGACACAGCAGGTTAAAATACAGCACTATGAAGCTTCTGCAGCTGCTGCAGCAAGAGTTTGAATCCTGGCCAGGGAGATGACCCACATGGTGCTCAGACCTCTCCTGCCTTCCCTCAGAAGTGTCTTTCAGTCAGCCCATCTGTTCTGCTCCCCACTCTGTCTCTGGTGAATCCTCTCACCCTCCCCCACCTCTGGCCTGCATCCCAGTTATTATATGCATAAATAAATAAATTCTAAAACATATTTAAAGAAATGATTTCATAAGAAACCAGTACTTGGGTTAAGCTGCCGGTTCTAGTTTGGAAAACTATATACCATTTATTCTTTGCTCATATGAGCATAATTTCCATTCTTAGCTCATCCAAACTGAAATCCTAATTTATTTTTAATGTTTTTTGTTGTTTTCTGTTTGTTTTTTAAGTTTTAATTAATTAATTTAGTTCTGCTGCAACCATATCAGCCGTGGACCTCCCCATATTGCCTTGTGTCCTGTTTTGCTCTCCCTCCACTCTTCTCCCCTGCTGTATGCCTCAGATCTACGGTCAGTTTGCTAGTTTTTTTCTTAAGCTTTTGTTTGGCTTCTAATTTAAATTCCCTTGATCATTTCCTATCCCTAGTGGGGGGAGGGGAAAGGAAGACAGAGGGGGTACCAGTGACACTACTATCCCTCACTCCTTTCTCTCACCCCTTTTCTGTAAGATGATTTGACAGTTTGCTGTTCTAAGGTCTTTGGGAACATAGAAATGTCAAATGCCATGTGACTGTCGTGCCTTCTTTCTCTTTTTCATTCTTTCTCTGTTGATGTTTAAATAAAATTAGATTTAATTCTGTGTCCCCTCATTGATCACAAATTCCATGAGGACAGGCATTATGTCCTTCTCAGGGTCAGGACATGCTACTACCAAACATGCCATCTTAGCATATTTAATATTTTAATTTGAAGGAACTTGACAAACAGCAGATGCGGAATATCGGAGGGGAAATTTTCCTCTATCCCTCTAGGTCCTTCCAAGGCTGAGTAATCAAAACAATATCAGACATATTAGTAGGAAAAAAGAACAAAGTTAATCAAATACATGTGGGGAATTTATAAGACTGTAAATTCTAGAGTCAATGGAACACATTGGTGGTTTTTATCCTGAGCTGGGAATGGGGTAGGAGCCTGGGGTGTCAATGAGAGGAGGGGGTGTGGACAGGGTGACTTATAAAAACCAGATGCCCTGTGAGAGAAAATCAAAATGGCATCAGAGGTAGTTCCTGGCTTTGTTCCCCAGAGGGGCATCCAAATTATCCAATGGAATACTTCAGTCCAGAGAGTACCGTGGCTTGGAGTAAAACTGGCCTATCTTGGACATCAGAGACCAGGAAGACCTTGCCAGAAATTTATGGAGGATATTCATGCTTCAGGGAGTAAGAGGTGGGTGGAGAGAGACACTTGAAGGCTGTGGTTAGGAGTAGGAGACAAACCACCACAGATGGGACAAACCATCATAACACTGAAACTCAGCTGGTGGTCACGGGGACAAAGCTAAACAGTGTGGGAACATACTCATGACTGAGGGGATACATGTGCAAAAGAGCTGGGTTGTTCCTAGTTAGCCAGGTCCTCAATGAAAGGAATGAAGTATACTAGGTGGTGGTCCAATTTGCTACCCCTCAGGATTCGCACCGACCTTGAGAGATTCACTGAGAACGCACAGAAACAGCAGAATCTCAGGTCTGGCCACTCAGAAAGGAGGGTTATTGGCGGGGCTACAAACAAGAACCTCCCTTCACATTTCAGCACTCAAGCTAGCCACTTGAACTCTCTTGGTTCCTCCCCCACCCTCTTACTCAACAGCAGATCTCAGACCTACAGGAAGAGCAAATACACAAAAGCCAGATAAAACTATAGTTCTGGTAAGGTAGAAATGTAATTAATGAACATAAAATGCTAATTGAAGATTTAATAAGAGGGTAAGGAGTAGCAGGATGTAAAAAGATGAACACAGGAGTTTTAAAAAATTCCGCAGAGGCCCTCCCTGGTGGCGCAGCAGGTTAAAGCACAGCACTAAGAAGCTTAAGCATGAGTTCCATCCCTGCCTGCCCCGGAGGAGATCCACATGGCAAGGCAGACCTCTCCTGACCCGCCCGCTGCTCCCCTCAGCAGTATACTTCATCGTGGATCTGCCTGTTCTGCTCCCCACTCTATCCCTGGTGAATCCTCTCACCCTCGGCATCTCTGTCCTGTACCCCAGCTCTATATGAATAAATAAATAAAAATTCTGCAGAAAGCTATGAAGGCAAAATACATAAATAGAAGATCAAATTGATAACCTTAAAGGTAATGCACAAAGGTTACAGGTGGAAGAAGGAAGGGAAATATGAAGAAAAAATGAAGAAACACTGAATATTATGTGATTGCATTAAGGAAGGCAACATAAGGATGTCAAGTAACACAGAAGAAGAGAGAGAAAAGGAACAGTGCACCTATTTGAAGAAATAATAGAGGATAATAGGTACAATACAATAAATAAGACAAATAACAGAATATTTAAAGTGATGAGGGGGGAAAGCAGGCAACCTGTAAATACTACCAACAGGCTTACATCAGGATTCTCTGAGGAAACCCTATGCGCAGGGAAAGAATTGAATAGCATAAAAATTGCCAGCAAAGTATACTACATCTTGCAAGACACTCTCACATATAAGGAGAACTAAAAGTTGAGGAGTTTCCCACACTGATCTGCTGTATAAGAAATGCTGAGAGAGGCTTTATTATCTAATTTAAAGGGAAGAAAATTCACAATAACTGAACAGGAAATAGATAAAACGAGAAAATGAAAGACAAAATGTCCCTAGCAAATCTTCATATAACCATAATCACAATAAATGTCAGTGGACTGGACTGAACTCACCAAACAAAATGTATAGGATGCCATTTGGGTCAGAAAACAAAAACCAACTTTCTGCTGATAGGGAGAGGGAGAGGGAGACCCATCTGAATTCCAAAAGTAAAGCACTGGAAAATAGTCAGTCAAGGAAACTGAGCCATAAAAGGGTGACACAGCCATACTTATCAGATAAAATAGACTTCTAGTTGAAAAGGTAATAAGATAGAGATGGTTATTATGATTAAGGGATCAATAAATTAGTAATATATAACACTAATCAATAGAAATGCACCAAATTAAGGAGTTTCAAAACATACAATATACATGTATTGATTACTTTTTTTTTTTCTTTCCTACAAAGTATATGAGTCTTAAAGTTTGAGAGCAGCAAGCAGAAGAACTAGTTCTGCCTGGGAAATATTTAATATTAAATAAAATATCAGCAATACTTAGGTAGATAAATGCTGATGGAATGTTTAATTATTCTGAGGATCTCAGACAGTTGAATAATGTAATTCAGGTAAGTAGCAAATGAAATCAAATTTGGTGCTTAGAAGATGCTAGAAGAAAGCACCTCCATTTACTACTATTATAAAGCGATAGCAAGGTAGGGTTAGTCGTGGGAACAGAAAATATTTTTTTCAATGGCCATCTCTTATGGACATTACATGGAAAGTGCTAGAGAAACAAAGGGCTTTATGATTCTGCTGCTGTTTCTTCAAACTCTTTCAGCATGAAACATACACTATATTGAAAACCCTATTTTGGAGTCACATTTCCTGAAGCATACCAACCCTCATGGAGAGATGCCTCCACTGTGCCTGAAAGAAGCCTGTAAAGATGAAGGGCTGCTGTGGGAAATTGAAACAAGCATCAATAAGTCTACTCCAGTTTGCTACCCTTAGCTCACGCCATTTCATCTTACCATCTATTCCATGACTTCCCACTCTTTGTCAAATCTACCATAAAAACACCCAGGCTTAACTGCTTTGTAGCTCTTCTTTAGGAAGGCTTTCATGTCAATAAAACTTGCACCAAATTTGTAAGATTTATTTACAAATCTTTTCTCCCTTTGTTCTGTCTTTGATAGGCTAATTTCCACATCTCTAGCTGGAGAGCCTAAGGTGGAACTGGGGTGGGAAGAGTACACTGGACTTGTAGACAAGGGACCTTTACTTCCAACTTCTTATTCTGAACCCTTATTTGGTTTTAATAATAATAATTTAATAATAATCAAGGATAATTCTGTTTCTCTTACTGAATGCGCTCAAAGGGCATAATGAATAATTGTCTGTGAATGCCATCACAGCTAGGAACATATGTAAAAATAATGCCAACGCGGAAGCTGGCACCACAAGAGTTCTTTTTTGTTTATAGTCTGTTATAGTCCGTGAAGGTTTTCTGGGGCCTAATACAGTGCTTGACACGTCCACTAAGCGTTCACTAAATACTAGAATGTTGAAGGACCTAAGGGCCCGGTTCATACCCCATCGCGCCTGCGCTGGAAGCCCCAAGAGCCGGAGCTCTGCGCCTGCGCCGCTCGGTTTCTGCGCCCCTCCCCTCCGGCTCCCTTTCCGGCTACGCTACAGGAAGTAAGGGCACTGCAGGCCTCCGTAGTGCCCGGCGGCGGCGCCCTCCCAGCTTCCCACGCCTGCGGTCCGGGCAGTGGCGGTCCACGTCAGGGACCCAAAAGTGGAGATGGCGGCTCAGAAGATAAACGAAGGCCTAGAGCACCTTGCCAAGGCTGAGAAATAGTGAGTGAGAGATCCTCCCTGGGCGTCTGCATGGGGGCCAGGTCCCTGCCCTTTCCCGGTCCGTTGGACCACCCTGCGGGTTGGAAGAAGGGCGCGGAGCTGCGAACCAGGGCCCCGCGGCGCGGTTGCCCGGGAGGCTTCCTGGGACCTCGGCATCCAGGCGGCGACCTCCGGGGCTGGAATCCGGTCGCTGCTCTTCCGGAAGCGTGGTTTGTCTGCTTGAAGTCATCTGCTCTTACCATCTGATCTCGCTTATGCAGAGTCCTTCGACCTCTGCCCTCTGAACTGGAGGATGATTGTGGGGCTGCCCTGTGGCATGGTAACTGGTGCTACTGGCCTCTGCCTACTGGATGACCGCAGCATCGCTCTCCTCCTCCCTGCCCATTTCTTACAATCGGAAATGTCCCCTGGGAGATAAAGTCGCCCTTTTGAGAATTATTGCTCTGTAACACTCCTTTGTGTTGGGGAGGAGGCTATAAGTTTGCCCAGAGAATTACTTGGTGCACTGTTATTCCCTAGCACACTGTTCGTGGGGGCAAGAACTATACGTTCTTAGTCTCCTTTTGTTTGTGTTGCGGCTTCTGTAAGCCCACAGCAAATATTTATTGGACCTGAACTGATTTTGCCCAGTCAATCCTTTTGACACTTCCATCTTCCTGAGTTTCAGTACTCCAATGAATTTTTTGCTTGTTATGAAAAGTCGGCATCGTTCCCTGTGTTAAATGCCTCATATTCCCAAACGTGAGCTCTCCACAACTTTCCAAGTGGAAATTCTTAATTTTATAGAAAAGCAAATGAGACTATAAAATGGACTCGATCCTTAGTTCCAGTAATTAAATAATTGGTGCACCAAATTAGATTTATTTTTGTCAGATGTGGTGGCATTGTGGACATTGGCCTGGGGTGAGGGGATTGAGCATTTTGACATATTCAATAAAAGGTATTGTATTGATTCTGAAACCAGTTAAAATGGGAGGGGAGCATTTGCTCCATGTATCCATCAAACATCTGTTTCCAAGCTGGGTGACCTCCACTACCTGGAGATAGCCTAGATTCCATATTAGGGTTCAACCCTTCAAGATTGCCCCCACCCCACTTCAGATGTCATTCACTAGCCATAGGGTCCCATGTTGCTGACAACATCTGTTTGACTTTGGTACAAATCGAGGCTTCCCAAGACAACTTGGTTAACTTGTTCAGTTAATTTACTTAGGTAACCCACCCAATTCTGAGAAACACATTTACTGATTTATTAAAGGATGGGGTAAAGTATATGGATTAACAACCAGCTGAACATATAAGGTGAGGCTAGGGTAACTGAGTGTAGAAGCTTCTCTCCCTGTGGAGTGCATTATATTTGTGTTCACCAACCTGGAAGCTCTCTGGACCCCCTGCCATTAAGATTTTATGAAGCTGCCTTTAGGTTGTCATGGTCAGTTAATTAATAATTCTATTTCTATTCCCTCTCCCCTTTTCTGGTGGGTGAGGCTAAAAATCTCAAGCTTCAAAGCATGATTTGGCCTTTCTGGCCCCAGTAGGAGTCTGCCAGTGTCACCTTGATAAAATAAAAGATGGGCTGTTTAATATATTTATTGTGATGATCATTTTGCAATTCATACAGATACGAAGTCATGTTGAGCACTTGAAATTAATAAAATATTTCGTAGCAAATGTTATTATACCTCAAAAAAAAAGATTCCCCAGTGCTCACTTCACATAGGAAATTTCAAGGCTCTGTAAGGATCATGGGCCAGAGACCGGTACCATATTTTACATTATTTCACAGGGGTTAAATGTTAGTATAGAATATTCAGTGTCTTCAGTGGAGCTAAAGTAAGGATAAGTTTCATCTCCAGGATGCAGGGAGTGGAAGAAGGTCTTTTCCATTACTCTGCTGAATGAAAGTATAGGTACAAGGTGCAGGACTGAGTCACCTTTGCCAAGTCAAGTTGACAAGCTTTAATGATATGACTGACTATGAAGGAAAAGGCTTGATTTTTAGGTTTCTAATTTGGGAGATGGAGTGGGGGAAAAGACCTTCATCTAAGATGGGGTACATATGCATGAACATGATAGTGGGTAGGGAGGGCTGGAGTATTGAATTCAGGTTTGAATATGTTATGCTTAAAGTGCCTCTGGACAGAGTTGTCAGTAGGTGGACCAGGAGTTAGGACCAGGATTTTCTTTTTTCTACTGAAAATGCCAAATCATTTTGTAATAATAATCCCACAAACACATGTTAGATTGTGCTCTTTTTTTTTTTTTTTTTGGTTCAGCAGAAGCTGATCAAACCTTTTTCTTTATTATTTTCTCCATAGAATTCTCTTTATTGATTCGACAAAAATAGTTGAAAATCCTAATGGCCATTAAACCTAGGTTAAGAATACTTTCTTCCTAATCAGAGGTGTTTAGTTGAATGGGGATGATTTGCTGTATTTTGAAATCTTTGACTCACTGCACATATAGCACATAAGACAATCAAATGATTATGTCTTGTTTGGTGGGATTTTTTAAAATTATGTTAATTATAGCATATATTAAGTGTTTTGGTGTAGAAGTGGAGGATTACAATTTCGCTGTATTGAGTTTCCTCTGTTTTGTGGATTAGACACTATGAAATGTAATGATTTTATTTTCTGAGCCAAAAAATTCTTGGTAAACATGTAAATTTGTGTAAGTAAATTTAATTGGCAGAAAATATGTTCTGTAAATGTTACGGCCTCTGAGCAGTATGCGTAGTTGTCACTGAATGTACTTCTGAAGGCCCTTGGGGAGTCCCCTTTTCAGTTCAGAAGCTCCCCAGTTCCTTGAAGCTAGCAGGTTTATATGTAAGCAGACTTGCACTAATTGACATGAAATTTAGAATTTGATGTATGTTTACTTAGCAGTTCTCTTGTACATTTAAGTTTGACAGCCCCTTAGTTTAAACTTTAAATATAAAGCTGGAAATTGTTTTGAAATTTAAAAAAAAAAAGATATCGCTGAAGGGGCAAATAAGAGAGGGACTTAGAATTGTCTCTTGGTTTGGGTCTTAGCAGTCATGTGTATCTCTTGTTTGTACCTTCCCTGATTTTCTGGTTTCCCTCAGTGGTGGTGAATGACTCTCAGCTCTGCTGAGTCCCCTTATTGTTTTTGCCTGTTTGTATCTTAGGGTCTTTCAGACCCCCCTGCAGTCTTTGGGAGATTTTATCTACTAGACCTGTCTCCTGTGTTGCTGACTCTTCAGTGTTTATCTACCTTCTCCTGCATTTCAGTCTCACAAATCCAACAGCTTATTTGCTGCATTGCTTCATAGGGGCCCAAGCTTTAATGTGCTTCAGCACTTGTTAAAGGTGGGTTGTTGCTCCTGCCAGACTTTCTGGTTCCGTGTCTGGCATATTTCCCGGTAATACTGCTGCGTGCTGCTGTGGTGACCATGCCTGGATGTTACACAGATGTATCAGATGGAAGGAAACCAAGCCTATGACTGTGGGAGGAAGAATAGAAGTTGGGAATTTAAATTTAGGTAGAGATGGGGGAGATGGAGACTTGTAGTCTGATGACACTCGATGCCCCGTCCTTCCCTAAGGACCTACAAGGTCATTACAGTCGGGTTCTGACTAATAAATGTGATTGGTAATTTCTGTTAAATATATCTTCTTTTCATTTTAGCCTGAAAACTGGTTTTTTAAAATGGAAACCCGATTATGACAGTGCTGCCTCTGAATATGGAAAAGCGGGTATGTATGTGGGCGCTGCCCTGTCACTTCAGTGTGTCACTTCGTCTTACCATGGTACTCACTCTTAATGCTTCCTATACTGTTGGGGGAAAAATAAAAAGCCTGCCCAAGCCTTTGCATTTTTCCTACTTGCTCTTTTCAGGTGTAGAGGTCTGAGTCAGCACTCTTCTCCCTCTGTTGTGACAGCAGAGATAGCTGTGTGCTGCTGCAGTTATATATTTTTGAACTTTAGAAGTTACATATCACTTCAGGGGTTGTACCATATTTCTTATTTTATTTTTCTTTGTTAACCTTAAAAAAAAACTAGCATTTATTTTAAACAGATCTGCAAATCATGTTTGCTTGGCATGTGGTTTTTGACTTACACTGATAAATGTACAAGCTGTTAACTTATATAAATACTTTAATACATTTAATCTGTAAGATAAAAGTGATTTCAAATATGGAACAGGTAGGGATTTTATTAAAAATTTATTTTAAATTATGGAGTGATAGCTTTCAACTTGTTCACTGTTATTTCGAGTATAGAGTATAATATATGAACACCAATTTGCAATTGGTGTTGAGCAATACCAATAGCCCAAGTAGATCAAATTTGATAGCCTAGCATAGGAAATAACCTAGATAAGTGCTTTTGACAGACTTTAGTTTTAGTGTACTACCAAGGAAAAAAGCATTCTGATAAATTAAAAGTAAAATAGGGGCCTCCTTGGTGGCATAGGGGTTAAATCTAAGCACTATTAAGCTACGGGAAGCCACTGCAGCATGAGTTGATTCCTGGCCAGGGAGCTGACCCACATGGTGCAGCAGACCTCTCCTGTCTCACCAGCTGCTCCCCTCAGCGGTGTATTTCAGGATAGATTTTATTATTTTTGTTTGTTTGTTTCTTAACTTACCCTTGCTTATTTTTATTGAAGGCCTATATAAAATATATTAAACCAGAATGAATTTTTGAAAAGGTAAAAATGTAGAAATCCAGGGATGAAAATGTTTTCGTAGTCTGTTTACTTTCAGTGTTTTTTTAAATTAATTTTTAGAGTGTATTATTAATAAATATTTTGTGAAAGCAGTGGGTATATCAGCAACCTTTGATAAGTATTCCAAAATATGCAGTATCGTATTTCTTAATATCTCCTAATTGTTTTGTTGGGACGAGGACACATCAGCAAGCAAAATACTTTGCTTCTTTGGACGGTGACAACTTTTTTCATAGAAACTTGGGCAGTGTGAGAGCTTTCTTAAAAAAAAAAAAACTCACTGTGTTTTAGACATTTATTTAAAGATTGTACTTTTCAAAAAGGGCTTGTTATAAAATATTTAATGTATTTGTTGGTGTTTGATTTTAAAGTAATTTAAAAGATAGAGTAAGGTGTAAATAATGGACTGTTTTGTTATTGTTTGTAAAGCTAATGAAGTAAGGTACTGTATTATGTGATAATTCCTGTTACTTAGGAGAATTGTATTGATTATAGTTTCTTGAAGCTTATATGTTGATGTTAGAAGGACTTTTGTTTTAACTGGAAGTAGCACTAATTTCTTTCCAGTAACTTACAATTTAAAAAAAGACTTGAAAATAAATCCAAGTTATTGATAATTGAAGCAGTTGTAGGAAAAATGCTGTACAGAAAAATAGTATTTTGTAGTTATGTGAAGATTTCTAAGTGATATTTGACTAAGTTAATGTATTTTGTAATATTACACAACAACACAGATTTTGATGATGATTTATGATTTCGTTTTAACGATCAAAATAGAAAGTATGTTTTTTTGTTCTGTTTCAGCTGTTGCTTTTAAAAATGCCAAACAATTTGAACAAGCAAAAGATGCCTGCCTGAAAGAAGCTGTTGCTCATGAGAATAATAGGGCGTATCTTTTTCAGCCTTTATAAAGGCTTGTCAAATGATCTTGACAGAAACATATTATTTTTTTCTTGTTACACATTTGCACATGTGGAATACAGTGCTATTAAATCAGAAAATGATCAGAAGAATTACACATTTTTAACTCTATAGGAGCATTTATAGAGACCTTTTGATCATAAGATCCACTGTTTTGCAGAGCTACGTTTGGGGATTTATTTTGATTATTACAGATTTTTCTTGGTAATGACTTTATTTGGGAAAACATGAGGAAAATCTACAGGCAGATATTAAAAAGTGAAGAGGTATACAGGTGTTGGGAAGTAGAAATCATGCTAACATTTTAAAGGTAGTCTACCATAGGTATATTTGAAATATGTTTTACCAGTCATCTTAAATGGCATATTTTAAAACTTATCAACTAAAAAATGTTTATTTCACTTTCCAGATTAGAATTGTAATCTTGCATTTTAGGAAAACACTTCAGATTAATGCATAATGGAATTAGTTGAAAGTATGTTATATTTTGTTAGTATTTTTGTGAATTCTATAGTTGGAAGTGATATCAACAGGCATTAAATTACTTATTTACCTATTTTTAGGATTTGTGCTTTGAAACCAAGTGGGGCAGTGACTTAGTTAACTTTGGCTTCAACAGTAGATCTTTAGAACGTATTGAGTTGTTTTTTTCCTTAATTTTGACTTTGTTATATCCAATCAGTCTTTTTCATGCTGCCAAGTAAGTAAATATCTTCATGTATTTACAGAATACTGTGTTTTAAATGTTGCTGTTTTTCCTGTTAGAAATTCATAAATAATGACTGCTTATTGGATTAATTTAAATTAAGTAGTCATTTCTTTTTGTTTTGTTTAGTCTTTCCTTGAACCTTAAAAATTAAGTCATTTCTAAGGTAGTGTTTAAGTTAAACTCACAGTAAATTTTAGGGGTCATTTTGTTCAATAAGTTGTAAAAAAACAAGTAAGTTAGAATCTCTTTCCCCCTTCATAATAGTGCCCCATGGAGAGATGCGAGAGCTTTTTTTATATTGAGGGTACTTACTTGTTTCCATACATGAATTTAGGTTTGTTAAATAAAAAGATTTAAACTTTCTGAGCCTTGCTTTAATTTGCATCTGTAAAATAAAGTCCCTTTAACTCATATGTTTGATGTTTCCAAGGCATTATTGCCCACAAAGTAAAGGGAAGAAAGCTTCTTGTATTGTGTGTTAATACAAGACTGAAGTAAGATATGGGGCCTGCACCAGTTTTAGTTGCTTGAATTTCCAGTATATGTGGTAGAAAATTTTTCTTCTCCCTTTATCTTTAAGAACTTATCCAGGAAATTATATTCTCTTTTCAGAGCTTATGAGCAAGCCGGCATGATGTTAAAGGTCAGTAATGTGTTCCAGCTGTTCCATAGGTAAAATAAATTGACTACATGGTGAACTTAAATGTCACTTGGATTGAAAAGTCTCCTTGCTGTAAAGCTCGGGATCTTTAGTTAATATTTCTCATCCAAAGTAATGCTAATTGGACCTGTGGGGTACACATGTATGCCTGAAGATAGGGAGTTTTATAAGTGAAATTTCAGAGGGAACTTGGAATGTTCTAAGCTTTGTAACCAGGAGAGAGTATCACTAAACAGTGAACTGTGTGGGAGGTACTCTTCTTTGGATTTTTAGACTTAGTGTAATAAAAACTTAATTTGGTATTACTGATAGGTTATAAAAGGAGACATTTTTGCTTGTTATATAAATATGTCAGTGGGCATTAAAAAGCATCACAGACTTGAACTCTGCTGTTTAACTCTGATTTTCATTGAATGGAATGTTTGGCTAATGTGCCCATGCCACTGTTCATATTTCTGCTTCTTAAAAACAAGTTAAGAATTAATGTTTTGTTGAAACAGATATTTTATTACACTAGCTCTCAGAGTATGCCAAGTGGCAACTGAAATTCTGTTCTCATGTTCTCTAGTATGGTAAAAGCTCTTTTGAATTATTTGTTACAAAGATTTGTTTTAAGAACTTCTATTTTAGTTTCTATGACTTTCATAATTTTACTGAATTTTTTAAGTGCATACATATAGAACAATTAGAAACACTGGAAAAATTAAAGAATTTAACACGTTTAATACTTCTCACCCAGTTATTTTAATGTACACATACAACATTTTCTTACATCCCTCCATACTCTCACTCTCTGGATAATGCTGTGCACACAACTGTGCCTCCTACTGTTGAATATTAAACGTTTAACTTTCAAGGAGATTTTCTGATGTCTTTAAAAAATTATTTGTTAATATATTTCAAGGACTTATAGCCTTTGACCCAGGAATTCCAATTCTATAAATTTATCATAAAGTAAAATACAGCATGAATTTATCGTCAAGTAAAGTAAGACTTTCTTGCTGCAGTGTTGAAGAAAGAAGGCTATTTAAACTTCTAGTAATAGGAAAGTGTGTCATGCTTCCTGTGATAAACTGTATGTAGCTATAGTGATAAATCTTTTCTGATGGAAACATACAACCAAATAGATACTTGGGATACTAATCAGGTTATTGGCAACAATTCCATAGCAACTAGAACTTTTCTGTTTGTTGAAAGAACTAGCTGTCTGCCCTGGCTTTCTCTGTTACTTTCCTCCAAGAATGAGGGAACTGTCAAGTAGGGGGCTCTTATGGTCTTGTACTTTGGCCTATTACTGGGTTGCACTATTTTAATATGAAAATGCTAGAACACGATAGTATAAAATACTCACAGACTTACCTTATATTCTAACAGCTGTATTAATCAATATTTGAGTCTTCATTCTTCATCAGCAGTTTCTATTCAGACATTTCTGTTGCTGTTTAATTTGTGAATTTGAAAGGCACTTTTTTGAATGAAAGAGAAGTATACCTATTAGATGGATAAAAGGACCAAAAAAATTAAAAAAGCTTTCTGGCATGTGCTGGCATTGCATTAAATGTCTCGGGCAACAGTGGGTGTTAGCCTCTGTGGCCCACAGTTAATTCTATGGGCTAAAGTTTTCTACCAAAGTGTCATCCCCAGCTATGCTTAGGCTGAAACAGTATGTAGCTGGAGGCACAAGGACGACATGGGGACTTTGGGATCAACCTTTGGTTCTATCACGTCACAGCTGTTATAATTTTATACCCTGTTGGCTTCATAGAAGTGATAACACAACTTAGACACACAAGACACTGACAATAGGCCAATTGCAATTTTCTCAATGATTTTGCCATATTGGAACATTGTAAAGAGTATAAAAGAGTGTAACTCTGAAAAGGCTGCCTATTTGTTTTTATGGAGAGGCATCATATTATGATTGTACCTTTGCTATTCACTATCTTGCTTGATTTAATGCAACAGCAAAGAGCTTAATTTTTTAACATATGACGTAAATGGTACTTCATATTCCTTTCTTAGACAGTTACTGTTCTTTGTTGCTTGTTTACAAGAGCAAAACTCATTGATAGTGCTGTGTGTTGTTTATTTTAACCCCCACCCCCCAAAAAGTGTATTGCATATAGTAGATGCTCAGTGTTTGTTTTTTTTAAAGATTTATTTATACAGAACTGGGGTACAGGCCAGAGATGCAGAGGGTGAAAGGATTCACCAGGAACAGAGTGGGGAGCAGAACAGGCAGATTGACGAAGTACACTGCTGAGGGGAGCAGCGGGCGGGTCAGGAGAGGTCTGCCCTGCCATGTGGATCTCCTCCAGGGCAGGTGGGGATCGAACTCATGCGGAAGTGGCTTAAGCTTCTTAATGCAGTGCTTTAACCCGCTGTGCTACCAGGGAGGGCCGCTCAGTGTTTGTTTTTAATTAGAGGATAGGTGAGTTGGGAGAAGAAACAATCTGTAAAGGGTACAGTGATGCCTCCAGGACTAAAGTGGATATAATAAATTTTGTTGGGACTTACCTTCCCTTCCTTTCAGACATTCTTAAGCGTATATTATAGCTTCTTTATTCTTTCATTGACCTTTGATTTCTGTAACAAAATGCTTTTTCACTGAGGTTTGGGGATATATTAAGATATATTAATTGATATCATTCCACTTGAGTTTTTCTATGGTCGATGCATCACAGCATGGAAAAGGGACGCAACTTAGAAGAAGCCAGGGTAGATGTGAGTGACTGAAATGAAGAGGGAAGCTAGATGTGCAGGGAGCTGGAGGGATACCACCACTTCCAGGAGGTTTAATGAAGTGAGATACAGCTGAGGCACAGCCTCCTGTTGTCTCATGGGCATGCAGACTTGCTGATACCGTAGATTTGGCCGGGGGGGGGGGGGCAAGAGGGGGGGAGGTGCGCGTGCACACATGTACGGTTTTTATAGTTTTCCTGAAACTGAAGCCATGATGAACTCTGTGGAAATAAATTGACATATTTTTGATTTGGCTAACGAAGTTTGATGGGGAAAATAACTATGTGAAGGCATTTCATTTTAGATATAGTGTTGTAAAGTATTTTGAGTCATTTACTTTCATAAACTAAGGATAGAATCTTTTGAGTATCAGATTAACTCCATTTCTTAAGCTCTGCATTTCCTGTGCTATATCCCTTGCCTGTAGGAGATGCAGAAACTCCCCGAGGCTGTTCAGCTGATTGAGAAAGCCAGCATGATGTATCTAGAAAACGGCACCCCGGACACAGCGGCCATGGCGTTGGAGCGAGCTGGAAAGTGAGTGGGGCACAAGTCTGTAGGGAGGCCATTCTCTTCATGTTACCGTAAAGTCCTGTGAAAAGTGTTTTTTCCTCATGTAAGTCAAATTTTCTTGTTTAATTTAGGCTCATAGAAAATGTAGATCCAGAAAAGGCTGTACAGTTATATCAACAGACAGCCAATGTGTTTGAAGTAAGTTTGATTTTTATTTTTTTCCAAAGTACTTAAAATTTTAGATTCATAATATGTAGGAAAACAGAAATGCAGTGGTTGCTTTTTACAACTTTTCCATGTTTGCATCTGAACTCTATTTCTAAGATTTTTCTTTTAGGGAATGAATTGGCCTAGCAACTTTAGTGTCTCCTTTCCTAATCAACTTCTGCTACTCTTTTATTGAATAACTTTTGTTTAATTCCTTTAGAATGAGGAACGCTTACGACAGGCAGTTGAATTACTAGGAAAAGCTTCTAGACTGCTAGTTCGAAGTCGCAGGTAAGTCATCTAGAACTGTCCATGCATTTCCCTTCAGTCTACAGCCAGAGTAATTTGAGAAATGGATTATTAATCTTTCTGGTGCAAGTCACGGGTATGCCAGCCTATCAGCAGAAAAATTAAAGACTATTAGATGGTACATTGAATTAAATACTATTAAAATATTGTTTTCTAAAGTATAACTCCAAATTTTATCATGGATTGTGCTTTTTTTTTTTTTAAGATTTATTTATTTGTGCATACAGAACTGGGGTACAGGCCAGAGGCTCAGGGGCGGCGAGAGGCTTCACCAAAGACAGAGTGGGGAGCAGAACAGGCAGATCAATGAAGTACACTGCTGAGGGGAGCAGCGGGCGGGTCAGGAGAGGTCCGCCACGCCATGTGGTCACCTCCGGGGCAGGCGGGAATCGAACTCATGCAGAAGCGGCTTTAGATTCTCAGTGTTGTGCTTTAACCCGCTGCGCCACCAGGGAGGGCCAAGTGCTTTTATTTTTAAAACCCAGCTCAACATCATAAGATTTGTTATTGGCTGGATTGTAGTACCTTTCTTGAGGAGAAGTGTCTGAATAGGCATAAGTGATAAGAGGCCTTACATGCTGATCCATGGGAACAGCTTTTAGTTTTTTATCCTTTAAACATGACCTAAAGCACGAATAGCTGGACCACAGAAAGCTAGGATCTTCCTGTGTTCCTGTGTTTTCCTTTTGTTTTCTTACTTTACATAAGTCTAATAAACTATTTCTGTTATTAATAAAGTTGTTTGCCAAGACTTCATCTCATACTATTTAAAATTATTTAATAAGCACTGAAAATCTGAAGATGGAAACCATAATTGAAACTTGTCACCTCGACAGTGACAGAAAAACTTCATATTTTGTCAGAGAATTGTAAAACATGTTATCAAAGAATCTGTTAATCCTTTCTGAGACTGAATTCAAATTTTTCTTCATGAATATTGGACTTTAAAGTAATTCAAGTAAATTTATAGTAGCATCAGAATAAATTAATCTAGAACTGATAACTTGATTGCTGTCATTTTTATATAGGACCTTTCATCGATTAGTTTTCTGTTAGTCTAAATAGAAATAACATTTTTTTAATTAATACTTTTGTATGAAAGAATGAGGCAAAATTTAATTTCTAGATCAACATTGGCTCATTATTTCTATTCTTCTAAACAATGTTGGCTTTCTAGAAATCAGAAGGACTGAAATGTTAATTCCGGCAATTCCCAGCTTGTAACTTATGGTTTGATGTGCCCTGTTTAGTCTCTGGAAAGGTGTGTCCCTCCCCCATCCCTGCTGCTGGAGGTGTTGGTGCCAGGCTGTAAGGTGGCACCTGGACTGACCCTGTGGACAGGGGCCTGTGCTGCATGCAGAGGCGCCCTGGCCTCTGCAGTAGTGCGGTCAGTAGGTGCTGCTTGGCGCACTTTCATCTCCTTTTCTCTCTTGTCCCACCTCCTAGCAGTCCTTCCCCAGTCTCTCAGTGCCTTGATAGTGCCTTGGACCCTGCCATGGGCTTCACTGAAGGCCCAAGAAGTGTAGTTGTGAGCTCTGCTCAGCTTCCTTGAATATTTCTGCTTTGCACACACATCCTTTCTCCTTTTGCTTTCCAAACCATGGTTTATCTGAAACTGTATTTTAGGGTGAGTAGCCATGGGCGGGGGTGCAGGCAGGATCTCCTAGAAGGTCAGCTGAGGAAAGTTTGCTGGCTGTACTTAACACATGTTCCTTGGAAGAGCTCCTCTGGGGTAGCAGCCACCTTCATTTCGAAAAAGTCAACTGTTAGTTGTCATGTGTGTAATGAGAACCATTCTAAAGCAAGTACAGAATTTTCTTGACAGTGTCAACGAAAGGGGGAAAGTACCGATAGAATGAGCAGGAGGAGTGTTGTGTTGATGTGTTTGAAAGGCAGATAAATCTAAGGCAGCCATAAAACCTTTAGCTTACAAATTTGGTTTATTGCTTTTTAGTTTTTAGTAAAAATGCACTAAAAATGATAGCATTTCATGCATTGTTAGATCAAAATTGGAATTTTTTTTGCAGTTATATAATGGTATAAAAATTTATTTAAGAAATTTGAGATTGACAAGGATCACTAGCTACATGTGGTACAAAAGAATTAAAAGCCAAATGCCAAAAAAGTTAAATGTGCAGTATTTCTAGCAGAATTTCAGTAGTACAAATGGAGGGAAACAAAGAGAGTGGAGGGTTGATCCAAGGTGGCAGAAGAGTAGCGGCCGGTAGTCCTCCTTGTCTCTGGACACAGTGTGCCCTTGGGAGAGAACTGAGGACTTGGCAGTTATTGTCTCCACAAGGAAATGAGACAGAGGCCCCCAGAAAAGGTAGGAAAGCCCAAGAAACAGTCTTGCCAGCAGTAATATCAGGGCACTGGGAGAGCCACCCTCTTCTCCTGCATCTGTTCCCATCGTCTTTATTGACATGTCTGTGGGGGCACTTCAGTGTCCATAGTTTGGCCACTATAAATAGTGCTGCAGTGAACAGAGAGTGGATATTTTCCTTCATACCAGGATTTCTGTATTCTTTTCTTAGGGGATCAGCAATCCCTTCCCTAGGCATTACTGTAGCATGTGATAGGTCTAGACACAAACAAGCCAGAATAAGCCCTTGAAATCTTAACTACAGAAGTGATGCAGCCACAAAGTCATGGGAGGGGTATGGAAAGCAAAATGTACAGGGACCCAGTGGACTATGGTGGGAAATATTGGGGCTTTGGTGGGTATAGCATGATGACATACCTTTGAAGAGGTATGTCATTACATGTACAGTGTTGTAAACCAGTGGTGCCACAATAAACATAATGAAAAGAATAGTCAAAGATAATTGAGCCCATTTCTTTGATATTTGAACACCTTGAACCTTTACTTTGATTACAATCCCAAATCGAGGCTACCAGTTAAAGAACAAAAACAGGTAATTTTATATTTTATGCAAATAGCTTCTACTAATAGAATGGCATGAAAATTAAATTGTTTTGTTATATCTAGTTAATATAGTTAACTAATGTAGTTAGTTAACACGAGTCATAGGATTTGATCCTAACTGAAGTATGTTTTAGTTTGTATCTTAGAATAGCAAAATAAATTGCCATTTACTATATCTCCTTTTCTTCCTTCTTTCCTTCCTACAAGCGAGTGAGATTTCATTTAGGTAGTTGCAGGGAGAGGCCCAAGCCAGTCATAGAGAAGTGCCTTTGTTCTCTCCTGGAAAAGATTTTCCAGGCAGTTGATAGACTTACTGGTGAGACTTAAGTTCCCTTGCCTTCCAGAAAAGATCTGAGGTAGCTGAGCAGATGGTATACTTTGCAGTTGGTTCTTAGTGACCTAGATCCACAACACCTGCCAGAGCAGTGCTGTGATTCACAAGTAGAAAGAGCCAAATTTCTATTTCAGTGCCATCCTCTACCATCCTACCCCCTACTTCTAAGACTCACTTAAAGAAATACTTGCCGCCAATTGACAGTCACTACACAGAATTGCTGGGAAAGCTAGATATGTGTGAGGAGGACATCGTCATTGGAGTTGAGTTGACCCAGAGCCAGTAGAAGATCTTTGTGTCCTGACAAAGGTGTACTTTGACAGTTGGCATGAGTGAGATCCCATGATAGTTCCTATTATGCGCCCATAGTTTTTGTGTGATTTACATTTTGTTTCATTTTTATTTTTTTTAAGATTTATTTATTTATGTGTACAGAATTGGGGAACAGGCCAGAGGTGCAGGGGCAGTGAGAGGATTCACCAGAGACAGAGTGGGGGGTTAGAACAGGCAGACTGACCAAATACACTGCTGAGGGGAGCGGGGGGTGAGGGTTGGGGTCAGGAGAGATCTGCTGTGCCATGTGGATCAACTCTGGGGCAGGGATCACACTCACAGAAGCAGCTGCTATTAGCTTGCAGTGCTGCATCCTAAGCCGCTGCGCCACCAGGGAGGGCTGTGTTTCAATTTTAATTACAGAAAGAAAAGAACAATATATTCTCTTTTCAGTAAGCAGATATATTTTGTTAGTAGTATTAAGCATTTCCTCTAGGGTTCATTCTACTAAGTAATGAAAACTTCTTGAATATGTTTGACAATAGGTGGACTTACAGATCTGTTTCATGGATCCAGAGTTAATCAAATTTTTAATATTTTTTGCTACAAACTCATATAAATATACAATATTTCATAACAGGTGGCTGTTTTGTTAGGTAGTTGTTAGTTCATGGATGTGTTCTTTTTATGCCAAGGACATGAATGATTTATTTAGACTTAGTATATGAAAAGTTTGAACTATTGAGAATTCTAATGGAGTGAACTAATCTGGACCTTAGCATCACAGAATGCTCCAGGATAATTTATTTTATAAAATAGGATCTGTGATAAATTCTTGGCCACAATTACAAATGATACAAGTAGTTGTAATCCCCCATTAAATCTTCTATTTCTGCACAACAAATAACTACAAAGATGATGTTTTAAAACAACACTCACCTGTTACTTAGTCCCCTCCTGGGTTTCTCCAGGGTGGAATCATGGTGGGGGCTGCATGGCATTCTGGCTTCTGACTGTACGCAGGGTTCCTTTCCTTGCCACTGTGGGACACATGTCTGTGTTTCCTTCTGGGCTGTCAGCCAGGGCCACTCTCTGCTCCAGAAGTGCCTGTTCTTTGCCTGTGTACTGTCAGCCTTCTAGTTTGCAGCTGCTTCCAGGTCAGCAAGAACAGTGTCTATTGGCTTCCATCTCTGTCGTTTTAAGGGCGTGCTTGATTAGGTCAAGCCTCTTCACTTGATCTCTCTTTGATTTACTGAAAATCACTTGATTAGTATGCTACTCATAGGCATGAATCCCACCATATTTCAGAGGTGTGTCTGCATTCAAGGGGAGATTACATAGCAAGTATATATGAGGACCAAGACTCCTTGGGTACATTCTTAAAATTCTGCTACCTCCTCCTGTTTATTAACTAAATACGTTTGTGTGCCTAAAACGTAGCAAATTGGTCTTTGGTAATTTGCTACAAGTGTTTCACCAGTGAATGTTACTTTATGAGGCTGTAAGTTGCTGGGCGAAGTCCACAAAAATTCAGTTTAATGAATAACATGAGCTAAACTAAGCTTGTGTGTGTGTGCTGAATATACAGATATTTTGATTGTTAACATATAGGGAAACAGAGTATAACAATTATGTATTTCTAACTTGGGTCATAGTATACCTCTTCAGTATCCTGACAGTACAAACTGCTTACCCTTTCTTACTGTTGGGATAAGACATGGGAAAGCCTGCTAAGTGTATCCAGTCATAGGTTAGAAGGGATTCAGTGTTACTACAACTTCACAGGGCTGGGAGGGTCTCACTTCACATGACATGGCATCATGTCTGGGGATGCGGGAAAGGGGTAAGGCCGTGGAAGAAATTGGGAACATTTTTGGCGATCCTTTGCTTCTTCGGACATCTGAGTGGGCTAAATAAATAAATAAGGAAAATGTGTGAGAGCAAGTTGAAAAAGTGAAGGAGTGAATGTTGGAACAGTTTCCTGGCCATCCACCTGTCCTCCACTGTTACCCTTCCTGGCAACAGGGCTCACAGAGGCAAGAAACAGTATATGACAGTGAGGGCAGAGCAGGAGATGTAGTTCTTTAGCAAGGAGGCATTGTTGTTAGAACTTCTGGATGGCCTTGTAGAAAGAAAGATACTGGTGATGAATCAGGGATTGCCTAACTCATTCCCTAAACATGCACGAGGCAGAATTTGATAGATATTTGTTAATGCATGACCCTTCCCAGACTTAAAACTCCCCACTTGAAAAGACTTTTCCTTAATGGCTTTCCTTTTGTCTTCTTGATGCAGACAACATTTAAAAGCCAAGCCAGTTTATGTTAATACATATTATGTATCAGTTGTTAAAGGCCTGATGTTCGATTTATTTCTAAAATATATGATATCAAATATATTACAAAGTTACCTCTGTTGTGGAATATTTACATTTCTTTGTTTTGTCTTTTAGGTTTGATGAGGCGGCACTCTCTATTCAGAAAGAAAAAAATATATATAAAGAAATTGAAAATTAT
The DNA here is from genome assembly GCF_000260355.1 of Condylura cristata. Taxonomy (NCBI): domain Eukaryota; kingdom Metazoa; phylum Chordata; class Mammalia; order Eulipotyphla; family Talpidae; genus Condylura; species Condylura cristata. The sequence continues at coordinate 3,234,071 of NW_004567117.1, read as the reverse complement.
CCAACTTGTTATAAGGTAGTCTTTGAAAGTGCTTATTTTTGTTTTTACATTGAAAATTTTTCATATTGGTTATCTTGTACCTCAGAGTGTCATGGATATTTGTGTGTATTTTAAAATAATACATGATGGTCCTATATTTTATACTAAGATGGAATGAACACACCATAGCCCATTCTGCTGGGCACAGCTAATTGTCCATGGACTCTAAAAAGTTAATAAAACGAGGACACTATTCAGGGGAGTAAGAACTTGGAGTAGCAACCAATATGGGAGTTGGTTTCCAGGGTCTTCTCTCTTGTCTTGCAGCATTGTCATGAGAGAAGCCTCCTATCTGTGCAATATAGGTCCAAAGCTTAAAGTCCCAGTGAATCCCCTCTTTCTAACCAGATGAAGTAGAAAAATTTTCTTTTCTTTTTCTACCCTTGGCTTTGCTCTAAAGGCATCACGGATCTTCACCTGTGTGGGGTGCAGCTAGAATGCCAAGGAAGTCCAGTCTCTTTAGCCAGAGGACCTGGGCAAGAAGAAAGTTTCACAGAGGAGAGTGGGGCAGAGAATCCCCTGAGCCATGTGTGGGCCATCAGAGCTTGTGGATTTATTACAGTATTGCATGTTTGGGACAATCCAGAGTGGCAGAGCACAGGCTTTGGAATGAGATTAAATTACTGCCCATGGCCCAGAGCCAGAACAGCAGAGAGGGACTAAACTTAGACTCAAGTCCTATTCACCAAAACAGACAACCTGCCCGCTGAGGTTAGATGGAACCTGTGCCTGCTGAAGACATCCACACCCTCCTGATGATTAATGGAAGGGTCCATGCAGCATGAGAATGTGAAGGACAGAGTCCCTAAGTACTCACATAGAAAGAACCAAGAAAACATGACCAGGTTGTAGCCACATAACTGGTATTTAAATGAAAGGGTAAATGTGTGTATTATCAGATGTAACATTCTCAAAAGTCAGTAACAAGAAATCTTTGTTAGAAAGCCCTTTCATCATCATGATGATGTTACGAGCTAACTGGAAAATAGAGGTGGTACTTTTGCAGTTTATAATGTTGTCTTAAAAATCAGGGAAAAACACAGTCTATATTGCATGACCAACAGAAGCATCCCAGTCTAATGTTGTCCAGTGAACATGCAGTGTAAGCCTCAAGTGGGAGTCACATAGGAATTTCAAGTTTTCTAGTACCTTATTTAAAAAGTGAAATTTATTTTAGTAATTTATTTAAAACATACATATTCAAAGTTATGTATTTCCATGATGTTATTTTAATATCTAATTAGTACAATTATTGATAAGATTCTTGAATTTCTGGTTTTTTACTAAGTCCTTTAAATCTGATATGTATTTTACATTTAAACCTGGATTTAAACAAACTGCATTTCAAAAAATGATCACCTTATTAGTTATTGTAGTTCTAGATTATACCAGTATTACAATTTGCATGACCACTTTTCTAGAGAAAAGACTAGTGATACCAACCAGATATGACCCAAATGTTGGAATAATGCTGCAGTCAGGGCTTTGAAGCAGCTGTCATCACTGCCTCACTTGATAAAAGTAAACACAGCTGAAATGAATGTACAAGAGGACTGACTTTAAAAGAAACCAACTATTTTTTTAGAAACTACAAAAACTAAAAGAATTTTAGAATTGAAAAGCACATGTCTTAAGTAAAATACTGAATGGGCTTAAAATTGATAATGGAGATGAGGAAAGATTGAATTTAAAGCTAGAGCAATAAGTTATCTTAATGAGAGATTTTTTTTAAAAGTTTAAAAATGGGCCCTCTCTGGTGGTACAGCACTAAGAAGCTAAAAGCCACTTTAGCATGAGTTCGATCCCAGTCCCAGAGGTGACCCACATGGTGTAGCAGACCTCTCCTGACCTGCCCGCTGCTCCCCTCAGCAGTGTACTTCATTAGTCAGCCTGTTCTGCTCCCCACTCTGTCTTTGGTGCATCCTCTCACTGCCCCTGCTCCTATGGCCTGTACCCCAGTGCTGTATGTATAAATAAATAAATCTTTAAAAAAATTTTTGAAAAATGTTTTAAAGCTATTTGTTGATAAGATCTTACCATTCTTTGATATTATGACTGCTTTCATTGACTTATAATTTAATTGACTGTAGAGTTTTCATTCATAAATTTTGTCCTAGCAGTTCTTTTAATAATTCTGAAGTATAATTGTAAAGTTATTCCTCCCCACCTCCATTTTTATTCCCTTGTCAAGATTAAACTTATATAGATAAATTTTAAAACACATTGTAGTTGTATGCTGAGACTTTGCTAAGGTCCACGTGTGGTCCTCAGGCTGCCTGTCTACTAGACAGGGGTTTCTCTAGTGCCCTCAGCAGGGTCACAGACTGGCCTCAGCTCTACCGCCATTTTAACCAGACCAGGTGGTGCATGTGCACTTTAGAGTTTGAGTGTTTTGTTCTTGGATATTTTCCCTCAGATAGCTTCTGGAAGTCTACAAAATTTATGAAGCTTTTTCTCTATAAACCAAGGCTCTAAGAGTTAAATTCCAGCTTCCAGAAAATTGACTTCATTAAATTGACCTAAGTTTGGAACATAATCACTTTTTCTGTTTTAGAAAACAATTGCTCAAGTCTTAGTTCATCTCCACAGAAATGACTACGTGGCTGCAGAAAGATGTGTCAGGGAGAGCTACAGGTAAGATGCTGAGGGGCCTTTCTTCTTGACCAGTGTTGTTTCTATTTCTCTAAAATTGCTTCTTGGAAATATACTTAAGACCATGAGACTTTTTTGTTGTTGTTTTTTAATAAATTTCATAGTGATAGGTGCACTTGACCACCATTTCAGCTTTTACAAACAGAGTTCACAAATTATGTTCTTTCCTGTATGTTTCTCTTAGGAACTTCCATGGGAGTTAGTGGCTGAAATAATTTTGTTTAATTTAAGAAATAAGGACAAAAAAGAAAAAGATCTCTTCTTATGTGTTAGTAAAAGATCAGAATGAGGGATTTTCTTGTTGGAGATGGTTAAATTGGGCAGCCTCAGGCTCCACCCTGGGTGTTTTGGGCTGAGAGTCTTCCCTGTTAACTTGTCATGTATATTGTGGGGTGTGTGGCGACTTCCTGGTGTCCACCCACCAGGAGCCTCTAGTGCCCATTGTAATGATTAAAAATCCCCCCAGACATTGCCAAACATCTGTTGGGGGTAAAATCATCCCTGGTTGAGAAGCATTCTGTGAAGGAACAGGTGTGATTCGTCCTTGCTGTAGCATTCCAGGGTTCAATGGCAGTGAAGATTGTGCTGCACTAGAACGCCTTCTTGAAGGGTATGACCAGCAAGACCAAGATCAAGTCTCAGATGTCTGCAACTCACCCCTTTTCAAATACATGGACAATGATGTAAGTAACCTTTTGTTTGACTTTCTCCTGTGCTATGAGATTATTTTTCTTTCTTTAACTTGAGATTTTCTCCCCTACTTTTTGCCTCAGCTGGTATTCAAAAAAATTAGTCTGAATTTTACCAAAGATTTAGATTGTTTGGATGTTAGTCCTGTGGGTTTCTAGCTATTTATGTATCTATTTAACTGCTGTCTTGATCTTTTTCAAATCCAGTCCCATTTCTCAGCTTCTCCTTCCATCTGTTGGCCTTTATAGGTTGCTTTTAGTTTATTCTCTTTCAGCTTTGTGAAAGAGGCCCACCCCATAGTGGCTTCTGCAGCTCAGTAGCCTTGTTAGAATCCCACGTCTGTCACAACTAGTTGTGTGATCCTGTATATAAACCTGCTTAGCTTACCTGTAAATGTGGAACAGCTCATCCCTGACTTGCAGCCTGTTGTGAAGACTAGCCTGTGTGTGGAACATGACCTTGCACCGCCCGTCATGCACTGCGGGTGTGTGACCCTCAGCTGTAGGTTTCTCTTGTGCTTTATTTTTGTTCACTTCCATTTCAGTGTTTCAGTTTGTGAGCTCCTATTTGTTTGATCCTGCAGCTTTAGTCTTGTCCTGGTATCAGACCATTTAAAAGTCTTTCATTTTTTTTTTTTAATAAATGATATTTCTAAAGGAACTAGTTTTCTTCTAAATAAATTCTCACACAGGCATTTGTAAACTTGTATCTGTTTTAAAGGTTACCCCTAGCTGCCACTCTTCACTTATTCCACAGATCTTTATAAGAATGGCAAGTATTACGTACCTCAGTATTTTCAGTTTATCTTGCATTTCTAAGTGTGGCACATTGCTGATAATCTGAAGACAAATTGTGTTGAATGTTTTCTGGTGGTTTTCCATCTGAAAGAGAGAATTGGTTGGAACCTCCTTCGTGGCCTAGGGGTTGAGTCTTAGTCCTTATTACTTATTACTGCTATGGCCTGAGTTTGATTCTCTTGGCGCAGCAGACATCTCCTGTCTCTCCCACTGCTCCCCTCATCAATAAATCCACCCGTTCTGCTCCCCACTGTGTCTCTGGTGAGTCTTCTCACCTCTGTACCTCTGGCCTACACCCCAGTTCTACACAAAAATAAATAAATAAAATCTTTTTTAAAAATCATAAACAAATGAGAGCATAGGTTTCCACAAAGTGCAAAACTTCTTACAGATCTATGTTGTTATATACTGTGGCTGAACCTTGGTTCTCAGCTTTTCAGCTTTTGAGACTGCTTTGTCATTGACAGTATGCGAAGCTTGGCCTGAGTTTGGTGGTCCCGGGAGGGGGAATCAAGAAGAAAGCAGCAGCAACACCACAGACCAAGCCTGACGGAACCACTGCCACCACTGCCGAGGAAGATGAAGATGAATATGCAGGAGGGTTGTGCTAGGGTCTCGGTTTACAGGAGAGAGAGCATGACCCTGACTTACTCATGGACTTGGACTTCTCGAAGGGTATCCAGACTTCAGTGCAGTCATGGTTGTGAATGCTAAAAAAGACAATTTTTAGTTTCCATTTCCCCAAATTACCCATGGTACTCACTACCTGTGATGTGTTTTCTGGTTTGTTTTCATGCTAAAAAATTTTTCTGAGACACCAGCACGAATTAACAGAAAAATGCACTATCAAAATTAATTTTAAAATTTGCAAGCCAAATTCTAGAGATTGTGTTCTAAACAAAACCAGAAATATTCTTTTCACTTAGGATCTTATAATTTCTTGTTAGAATTTCTTTGTGATTTACTTAATTATTGCTGCTAAGAGTAAAGTTTACTGCTTAAACAAAATAGTATTTAAAATTTTGTTTTGTTTTGAAAAGAACAATTTTCCCCATGACATTACATACATATCATACATTTAAATTGTTATATAATTTCATGGGCAAGATTGGGACAGAAGGCTCTTTTGAGCATTATAAAGCTATTTAGCCCAATAAAAGATACATTTAAAGTCTTACGTGAGTTTGAAAATTTTGGTGGTAGCATGTTAATGTGACTTTCTAATGTCTGCAGTTCACTCTGGAGTATAGGTATATTTTCTACCAAAAGAGTATATACAATGACAGACTCTCTTGACTACATGTAAACTAATGAGGGCCTTTTTTATGCGTTCTAGCAAAAAAGTAATATTTCCATCAGCCTGTAATATATATATATCTCCTCTAAAGTAATTTCTGACTCATTTAGATTGGTAACTGAACAAGTAATTTAACATGTGAAGTGTCATATACTATACAAATTTAGCTGAAAGGAAAGTGTTGTTTGTAAAGGACATATATTTAAGAAACTTTACTGCCAATATTTTAATCCTTAATGATAGTTCCTCAAAGGTTATTTTTGAAGCATTCTTTTGTCACGTGGCCCAGACCCATCTCCCAGTCTGTGATTGGAGACTTCCCCAGTGTACGATCTGCAGGCCGACGCTATGCAGAGTGGCTTCCTGTCCCTCATATGCATGCTCTGTCTCTTCCTACACTCTTGCCTTCTGTGAGTATTGTATGCTTAGTTCTGCTAAGATTTTCCCCAAACACTAAGGTAAATTATTGTAAATGATTTTAGTCACAGTTGGTTCCGTGGGGAAGTGCAGACAGAATAACCACCTTGTTTGGCAGGTGTTCTTGACAGGGAACATGTTAGGATAGATCATCTTGATTGATGATCTGACTCTCAAAGCATTAATAAATTTAACATTCTGATTTCTCAAGTTATTTGTATGCTTCTGGGAATAGCTCCTTTCCAATAATTGTGTGGAGATTAACTGAACAGTCTCAACAAAGATATATTTAAGAATTTGTGTTTAAAGGCACACTAATGTTTCAGAGAGCTCATCACTTGCTGCCATACTCTGCAGCTCCAGTCAGGACCTTTGATCAATGCTCAGCTTCAGGAGTCTTTGATTAATGCTCATTTGAACTAATTAATAATTTGTTTAAGGCGATTTGGCAGCACTTAAAAGATATTTCAGAATCTTTGTTTATAGACCATATTACCCGTTACAGTCTTGGAGAAATTATTTTTACTTTTATTCTTTTCTTATACATTAAAAAAAAAAGACAGAATGTGGAATAGTTCAGTGCATTTTGTAGCAGCAATGTGACAGAGGCTTAAAAACCACGTAGAGGCTTTATAGAAGCATAATCTTTCTCCACCCTCCCTGCCCACAGTAACTAGTGTGCAATTCTTATGAACTAGTTGAAGAACTTTTAATAACTAGTTTAAGAAATTATAAATTTTCTTTGATGTTAGGGTTAGTCTATGTGGTGTTTAGTAAAGCGCATTGGTTCCACCTTTATGCATTTTATTTTTCCACTTAAGTCTTTTATCCTGAGAGTTTAGTCAGAAGTGGAAAATTTGGTGTTTACATCAGGAAATTATTTTCCAGAACTTGTGTTACACTTTTACCAAAGTGGAAATCTGCATGAATATGCTCAGAATCTAATATTCAATGTTCTATAATATTATAAGTGAAGTCAGTCTACAAAATATGTTTAATATATTGAAGTTATTTGTACATATGCAGAGTATGGTATATGTGTATGGAATCTGTGCTTTATTCCTATTTTTTCCAGCTCTTTGATGAGTAGACGATTACATATATTATGGAAATGCAGATTATTGCTTCTATAAGAAGACAATTATGAAAATAAAATTTGAAACTATGGGCATGATTTTTTTTTTTTCCTATTACTCATTTTGCTTTGCTTGTTAATTTCCTTTTTTCCAAGAGCATGTTCTCAATTATATGACTAGTTATAGTATACAAGAACAGCACTTAGGATGTTCCCTTCAGTTCTGGAAGTCAGAGTCCTTTTGGGAGTGATCTTAAACTATTAGAACTTTTTAAGATATTGATCATTCAGTAATACTGTACTATCTGCTACTTTGGGGAGATGGGAGACTTTAATATTTATTTCAAGGAAATAATTCTTTCTCTGCATTAAGAGATACAATTATGCTATTAGGAGCCTAAGAAAACTAATGTAAGTGGCATTATTTTGCATTTAGATGTAGTTACTGCCTTAATTTCCAGTGATTCTTCTCTAATTGATTATTTATGGAGTATGTGCTATGGAATGTATCTTTCATAGGCTAGAAATTGATCCTATGATACATTAAAGTTAAAGTACTATAGAAATAATGCAGAGAAAGGAGCTGTTCTTGCCTGTGATGTGATTCTGCATTTCTCTCAGGACTACATGGGGTGTTCTGTGTGTGCTCTTATGTTTCACCTGGGATTTGAAGCACCAAGACAAGGTGCTAGGGAAGAGAAGCAGAATCTGCCTCCTCATTTGACAAGTTGTTCTCCATAGATCACTACAGGGCTCAATATTGACTAAATTTAAGGACACTAAAAAGTTCTTGCCAGAGAAAAGAATGGACACAAACAATTTTGAAAAAGGAGAGAAGTCTCTTTTGGAGTGTTTTGGTTGTTTTGTTTTTACTGTTCAGGGGGCCTTTGTGCATGGAAAGAACTTATGTGACTTTTAATTTAACATTTACTTAGTAAGGTCACTGAATAAAATTCCACTGTCATTAGCTCCATTTGATTAACTACCTTCGCATTTAAGGCTTAAACATTTTAAATTCATTTATAGATTTCTTATATCTGATTCTCCCAAAGCTTTCAAGGGACCTAAATGGAGGGCAGTCTTAAAACTTAACTTTCAGAATCTTTGTCAGCACTAATTAATTCTTGGAAAGCTATAAATTCAATGAATACATATAAATAATAAATCAGGTTTCCAAATTTTCAAATACTGTTTGTAAACTTAAATTCTCATTTTAAAAAATGTCATGGCTGACTCTATTAAATGTTTCATCTTAACTGTAAACATGTGGATTATCATAATGATTTTAAAACTCTTAACCGAAGAGAAAAGTGCCATCACCACAGGATTTACTTGATCAATATGACATACTTACGTCTATATCTGAGTTGACTGAGTTTAATTCTGTCAGCTGAGGAAAATAAATGTATTGACTTGAGCGGGCCAAATGCTATTGGAATCACAGTAAGTTATTGTTCATAGAGTAGGATGTATGTTGTGGGTGCTAAATATTTGCAGTGATTCTCTTCATACCACAAATGAGTGAACATGGGTTCTTGTGCTATCTCTGTGGAGGCCACCAAGCCTGTGCCCTTCAGCTGTGGGTTTTGTTCCACAATGTGCCCTGTAGGCATAAATCTTACGCAGGGGTGGTAGTGTTTTTGATAACCTTTGTCAGCATTTTATAATTTGTTTGGTATAGATTTCTGTACCTATAACTGGGTGAAAATAACTTTGCTTTTTGATTTAGATTTAAGTTTTGTGATTAATACTCAATTGGTTTCTGTACCTTTTCACATTTTGTAGATTTAGGCTGTGATTCAGTAATGTTCATATTAATAAAATTATAGCTTAGCAGGCATTATATAGACAATGAAGTAACTGCAACTGTGGATAATATGGTCTGGATTACAGGGAAGGCTTGGCTTCTTCAAAAGTTGGTCAGTCAGGAAAGGGCAGGTTATGCTGTAGTAATAACACAGAATCACAGTTTCAAACAACAAATACTTGTTTTTATTTATGCTCCATGTCTACCACAGGTCAACTGAGGGCTTTGCTCTTAGGGCAGGACATGGGCGTGTTCAGGGTCACAGTGGCCAAGGACAGCTCTAGAGAACCCCTCCAGCCGTGAGTGCTCCACCCCGGAAGGGATGTGCTTGACTGACTCAGCCAAGCTTTTGTAACCTAAGGGCCTAGGAGAGGAGAATAAGCCATACTGGGGTCTCACCAGCTACTTAGGTCCAAGAGCATTTGTGCCAATAAGTTGTTTACTTAAAAAAAAAAAAAACCTTTTTTCTTTCATTATAGGATTTTCAAATAAAAACCAATTCTGTCCTAAAGTGGTCACCTATATATTGCATGTTACCTTGGCAGTCATTCTGTTATTAAGGAAACCCTGAGGAATTAATTTACTCTGAATGTTTTTGGTATTGGAAGATATCTATCAAGAGATGTTGCTTGACTTGGTTCCTTGGTTTTCTGTCAACTATTTAAATGAAAAACAATTTCAGCAAACCAATTTGGAGTGTAAGCTTTTAATTTCTAAATTGGAATTTGAACTTTGAGTTGTTGAAAACATTAGATACTTGACTCAGGTTGGCTGGGTTTTTTAGCTCAGATGTTTGTGACTTTCCCCCAGAGGGTGAATCCAAAGTACTCTTGTGCTAACTCGTGCCCTGACATCTGGAAAGTCTAAAAGCGGGGTCTCTGTCATCTTGAAGAATTCTACCTCATTTTTTCCCTAGGTCTCATATTTCACATTTTTCTGTCAAATCTCAATATTTATCTTATTCCTCATCCAAGTAATAAATGTTGGGTTTCAGGGCCTGGCTGGCTGGAAGGTAGCTTTGCAGAAGAGGCATAAGATGCAGGTTTTCAGTGTGTCTTAGTTTGTTAAGAGGGTCCCAAGGTTTGGACCTAAGTTGATCTAGAAAGTTTGCTGTCCTCATATTTAAGGCTATAAACCTGGAATAAAGCACATTTTGTTGAAACTATTTTCATTGGCCTTTAAATAAGTATATGTCTCGGCTTCCAGATAGAATTCATTGAAACCAATTGAGTCAGTGTTGTACGAAGCAGGAGAGCTGCTGGCATGAGGACAAGACCGCCGCCTGGCTCCTACTGCCTCATGGGATTTGGGCAAGTGAGCGGCCCCATCAGGAAGGTAGATGATAAGAGGAGAACAATTGCATCTACTGAAAGGATAGTTTTGAAGATTAAATGTCATATAAAGCATTTAGAAGAGTAACTGTCAAGTGTAATGTGCTTAGTAAATATTAAGATAATGAGAAACTGTGTACTTTGTGGAAGGTCAGTGAACAGTTCTAGTTTTGACAGACCTTCCTGGCGACAATGTAAGTCATCTTATCTAAGATCTTACTTTATTTTGAACATGGTCTTATTGTAACTGAGGACAAGTCTTTGTTAGGAAATTCCCATCTCCCTGCTAGTGGTCACCTCCCACCCACATGTCCATGACTGAGGGGCTGCAGCCCTCAGGCCTTCCGATCTAGATTGCTGCCTACCCTCACTTTCCTAGATTTTTGTCTGGGTCCCACTTCGCCCTGATCTGGAGCCTCATACCTGCCTGCTTTTACAGCACGACCAATGACTCCACTTTCAACTTGTGAGTTCAAGCCAACATCTTTGACATGCCCTCCTTTGGGAAGCTCTTCCCGGGCAAGGTTGTTTGGTCCCGAGGTAGGCTTCTGACTCCAGCGGAACAAATGAGGTTCCTTACCAGAGAGTATGGGAGTTGGCTCTTAATGCCCAGAAACTGTTCTAACCACCCTGAACACTCCCAAACCAAGGAGCAGTAGGTGACAGAGACTTCTTTCTAGTGGTTGGGGAAACAGAAAGCTGCTTTGGTACATGTGCTGGCTTGTAGAAACTATCCTTTCCTTATTGTATATTCTTGGCTCCATCATAAGCTAACCTATGCATTATTCTTAATTTTGATAATCAGTTCAGCAGTTGAGCACTCTTGGCAAGCATGGTGGACAAGCTGAAGTAAGACTGAGTGTGATGTTTCCCCAGAGCCAGATTTGGGAACCTAAAGAATAAATTTAGAGCAGAGAGTATGAGTCCTTACTCAGAAACCCTTCAAATTGAGAGACTGCTGTTGCAATGGAGGTGTTTCTCTGGAAACAAGCACACCATGCGACTGACAGTCAAGGGAGGACCTGTGTAGGTGGGCACACAGGCGGTGGGCAGCAGAAGGCCCAGCTCGATGGTACCATGTTTGAGACTAGATGCAGTATCCTAAATTAACGAGCATATTACCTTCTGCAAAGTGACAGGATCATCTGGCTTCCAGGGGAGTGTACATCTGTCTATATCTGCACAGATGCCATGAGTGTGGACTGGACCTAAGTGGCTTACGAACAGATGGGGGTGGAAAAGTCAAGGAAATAAAGTGGAAAACATGGTGAGGTATGGTGGCTGAGCTGCTGAGGATGTGGAACAAAGCAAATCAGTTACTAAGCCATTTCCAGACTTCTAGTGATATACTAAAACATTTGTTGTGAGTCTACAATGTACAATTAAATTGTGAATTCAGGACCTCCCTGGTGGCCTAGGGGTTAAGTCTCAGTGCTGCCACCACGAAGACCCACCACAATGTCCTAAGTTAGATCTTGGCCAGGTTGCTGACTCACATGGTGCGGCAGACCTCTCCTGTGTCGCCCGCTGCTCCTCTCAGCAGTGTACTTCAATACATCTGCCCATTCTGCTCTCTGCTGTCTCTCCTGAATCCTCTCACTCCAGCATCTCTAGTCTATGCACCAGTTCTTCTGTGCAAAAATAAAATCTTTAAAAAATAGTTCGCCCTCCCTAGTGGCTTAATGGGTTAGGAACCAGCACTGCAAGCTAGCCACAGCTACTTCAGTGCTAATTGGATTCCCTGTCCTTGAGGTGATCCACTTGGCACGGCAGACCTCTCCTGACTCTCCTGCTGTTCCCCTCAACAGTGTACTTCGTTGATCTGCCTGTTTTACTCCCCACTCTGTCTCTGGTAAATCCTCTCACTGCCCCCCGCACCTCTGACTTGTACCCCAGTTCTGTATGCATAAATAAATAAATCTTAAAAAAAAAAATAGTTCACTTAGAATGCTTGAAGTTAACACTGCGAAAGCATGACGAGACCAGCTAATTTAAATTAAAAACAAGCAGAATAGCATTTGTTGAGTGCCTTTTTCATTTTATCAATAATTACTGTGCCAAACACTGTTCTAGAAGACTCAACAGGCATGGGAAAGAATCAAGGCCCTCCTCTCAGGGCGTTCATGTTTTCATGGGGGAGTCACACAGTCAATGTATAAATAAAAAGCAAAATTCCAAATACTGAAGTATTCTTCCCTCTAAAAACAAGATAAAATACTATAGAAGTCACAGGTCTAAGTTATAAATAAATGGCTAATAGCCAAGGGCGTGGCAGTCAAGACAGGGTGAAGATGTGAAAACAGGTGACCACTCATTCCCTGCAGCCATGAGATTCTGTTCAGTGGGTTCAGAACAAGAAGTCACATGGGGCAATTTTGAAAATTTGGGGTTTTTTACAGAAACCGAGGGGCAGAAGGCAGCTGGGCTTAGGGTGACACTGCTACAGTGATAGGGTGCTAGAAGGAACCTAGGAAATCAAGGCCCATTAAGTCATCCTAGAGCCTGAGGCACTGTCTCATTGAAGGTTTGATCTGCATTTCTCGGCTAAGTAGTTATGTTGGGCGCCTTTTCATGCCCCATGTGTTCCTTATGTTTAGATGTTAAGGCTTCATCCAATAAATGGTTTGATTTTATTCCATTTCATAGGTTGCCTTTTCATTTTGAAGATGGTTAAGACATTAGTTTGAATATAAAGCTGACAAGATTTGTTAGAGAGCTCTCCTTTCTGTGTTCAGTTCACTACAGGATGACTTGTAAGAAGGCAAAAATAACAAGTATTGGTGAAAGTAGAGGAAAGGGGACGCTTGTGCATTGCTGATGGGAATGCAAATTGGTGCTCTCACTTTGGGAGACAGCCTGGAAGTTTCTCCAAAAATTAAAAATAGAATAACCATTTCATACAGCGATTCCATCTCAGTGTATTTCTTCAAAGGAAATGAAAGCTTCCACCCACATACACACATGAAACATGTGTTATACATAATGGAGATTTATTCAGTGATTAAAAGTAAGAGGAAGGGCCTCCCTGGTGGTGCAAGGGGTTAAAGTGCAGCACTGAAGCCATCCCCACCCACTGCAGTTTGATCGAGGCCAGGGAGTGAATCTGAATGGCACAGACCTCTCCTGTCTCCCTCTCTTCTCCCCTCAGCAGTGTATTTCGGTCATTCCACCTGTCTGCTCCCTACTCTGTCTTTAGTGAGTCATCTCACCCCAACACCTTTGGTCTGTACTCCAGTTCTTGTATCCATAAATAAATAAATCTTAAATAAATAAAAATAAAAGGGAAATTCTACCACTTTTGAAAACATGGTTGTAATGAGGCTATTATAATAAGAAGTAATTCAGAAAAAGATAAATGACACATGATCTCACTTATATGTGGAATCTAAAACAAATAAAGACCCTAACACCTGAACTTATAAAGAGAATAAATAGGTTTTTTGAGAACCAGTGTGAGGTAAAGGTTGGGTGAAATGAGTGAAGGGGGCTCAAAACTTAGAGATTTAACTTAAAAATAAGTTCTGGGATGTAATGCATGTTACGGCAAGCATAGTTAACAATACTGTATTGCATATTTGAAAGTGGAGATTAAATCTTAAAAGATGTTACCACAAGAAAAATTACAACTCTGTGGTAATGAATGTTGACTATACTTATTTAGGGGATGATTTTGCAGTATATGGGTATAGTGAATCATCATATTTTACACCTGAAATTAATGTCAGTTATATCTCAAAGAGAACTCCTACAAAACAAGAAAAGCACCACTAAATCGCATGACTGTCTCCAGAAGCAAAAATACTGGTTTCCCCTTCACCTTATTTCCCATTCTGTGGTAATTGACAAATGACTGATAAACTCATACACTGCTTATTCGTTTATTTAACTTACTCTTTTACAGTATGTAGCCCATGTTAGTTTTGAGTAGTTGTGATATTATGATCACCAAACTATATTTCTCCTATATATTTGTTTTTCTTTCATGAGTTTGGCTCCCCAAATCCTTGGCGTTTCCTAGATGATAAGAATGATAAAGGTATTTTTTATTATGTTAATACAGTTGCCTCTAGACACCTCTCTGAAGAAAAGAGAGGGCTTAGGTATAAAATCAGTTGCCAATGGCCAGTGATTTAATCAGTTCTGTCTATATAATGAGGCCTCCATAAAATCCCTCAAAAGACAGGATTTAGAGAGCTTCTAGGTTAAACACATTCAAAATTTGGGCGGAATGGGCACCCAAAGAGGTCTTGGAACCTCTAAGCCCCTTCCCATAAACCTCACCTTGTGTCTCTTCATCTGTTTGTTGATTTGTCTTGTTCCTTAACAATAAGCCTTTGTAATAAAAGATTATTATCTTTTTTAAAAAGATTACTATCCTTTGTAATAATCTAGAGAGTATAAACAGATTTTTAGTTCTGTGATCTGTTGCAGCAAGTGAATTGAACCTGAGAAGGAGTGGTGGGTGGGACTATTCAACCTCCCAGTCAGCGGCCCCTCTAATTTCTGACTATACAAAGTTGTACTATGCCAGGTGCATTTGCAAAAATTAAAAGGATCCTCTCTGATGCTGTGTTTGGTCATCCGAGTTCGATTCCGAGCTTAATGTTTCCATTTAGTCTTCTTTGAGGTTAGCCGCTCTTAGTTAATTCTCTAACTGGCTTGGAAGGAGTTGGCACACACTGCCCATTGCCAGGTTTTGACTCCTGGTTTTGAGAGTACCTGTGCCTGTCGGTGGCACCTGGAGTACCTGTGCCTGTCCTGTGAATGAGCACAGGAGTAAGCACTCCATAGTCAAGAGCAACAGTGATTCCATGGGATGCTTCCATGGAAACCACCTGCAGGCTGGGAGGGGCTTTGCCTGGAGGCTATCCAGTGTGGTGGAGGGCGGAGTGGGGTGAAGGTGGGTTGGGGGTGGAGGCCGGAGACATGACATTTATTAGCATATTTGTGATAACTGAACTTTTAATCTAGTCACAGAAATGAAACTTTGGCCATAAGGAGATCTTATCTGTGGAAAACTTAAGTGAAAAGTTATATTCTTCAAATGTGAGCTGTCACTGTTGCTTAACTTTATTATTATTAAAATCTGCATTATGTTAAGTACTGAGACACTTTTAAAAGACAAGTATTACTCAGTAGACATATTATAAAAATTGCGTTGTTGAGGATGCAACTTGAATTCAAGATGGTATTTAAAGGTTGGGGAAAAAAACTCAGATGAACTGTGCATTGCTCATAACTAAGCCACGTGAGCTTAATAGTAGATTGAGAAGAACCACACCAGCATCTTTGCACTTATTTTTCCAGGTTCCTAAGTGAAGAATACTCTGTTGTCCTAGTTTTATAATCTCATTTTTTAAATGGTTTGATTGTGAAGTAAATTGTTGAGAGCAATTGTTTTAGGAACCCTGAGAGCATTGTTCATGGGGAAAAAATAACTTTTTTTTTTTTTTAATCAAAAATAAAGGAACAGGCCCTCCTCTCCATCTCTTTCTGTCCGTGTTTGCCATTTGCTAGTCAGTGTTTGTTCTTCGGGACTGGAATCTTGAGGGGCCCTGGGCGCCTCCCTGTGAATGAGCACAGGAGTAAGCACTCCATGGTGCCCTTCCCATGTCAGGACTCTGCCCATTGGCAGACAGCAGCAGTGGTCGCAGGGGTGGCGAGTGGCTTCTGGGAGCCCCTCTTGGGGTATCGGGGACACAGGCCTCTCATAAGCCATTGTGCCACGCCTCCATCACACCCTGCACCATAGCCCTAAACTTTGCTTACAAAACACATCCAAAGGTAAAATTATTGAGGAAATCAAGGTGACTCAGAGAATGCTTGCCTGCCCTGAAGCTCCACTGTGCCAGCCAAAGGTCTCAGCCAAGCCCTGAGCTGTCTGGCAAATGGGTTTCTGGTCAGGGATAAAACTCCCCCTCCTGGCATGCAGTTCTGACCCTGCACCTGGGAGTCCCATTCACTCCCACTTGGATGTTGTGCCACCCTAGAGGTCTTCACCCCAGACATGGTGATCTTTGTTCTGGGACCATCATAGGAGGGTGAAAGATGGATCCACGTAGCTTCTAGCAGTGGATGCTTCTCCAGCCTTCACTTCAGTGAAAATAACACTAACACTTTTCATACTAATATTGATCAAGTCTCATTCAGTTTTCCTGACCATTCAGCTGAGAGATGACCCTGGGGGTTGAAGACAGAATATGATTCTGGAGAGTGGAAGGGAGATTTGAGGACACCTAGACTCTTTGAGATCTTAAAATTTTATTTTTGGAAAAGTCTTTCACAGGTAGGGACTACCTAACACTAACGTCAATCCATGATCATTTTATTTTTGTGATTGAAAGCCTTACCTTGCTTCTTGTTCGTAAGATTACATGAAGTACCATTGCTTTGTATACTTGTTAATATTTTGACAGTGTGGGTTTCTGCCCTCAGGTGTGGTCCCCACGGCTCCCCCACCACGGAAGTAGCCACAGTCCACTGGCCTCTCCCATGCTTTACACCTTTTCCCCCACCCTCTCCAAATGCCTTAGATTTATGGTCAGATTTTAAGGATTGGTTTTGATATTTGTCTTTGATTGACCCTGTGTTCGGTTTCTCCATTTTCCATACACACAGGTGACACCATCTGGTATTTTATCTTTCTCCTTCTGGTAGTTTCGCTTAGCATAATCCATCCCTTCCAGTTCCATTCATGTTGCTGCAAATGTCATGAGTTTATCTTTTTTGATCCCTGAATAGTATTCCATTGTATATATACACCACATCCTCTTGATCCACTTCAGAGTTTTTGCACAGTTAGGTTCAGAAACCTAGACTCTTACTCATCTACAGTCACAAAAGAAAGCAAAGGAAAAGCTAATGAAAATGAGATGCTTGTTTTGAATCAAGAGATCTTTGAGTGCTTTTCCTAGCAGCTGTTCACAGATGTCCGTGCTGTTTGTACCTTTGTTTCTCCTTTAATTTCTCAAGGGCAGGGCATGCTTGGCTTTGTTATGACTGCCTGGGGCTATGAAATGCCCTGTGGCTAGGCCTGTGCACCCAAATTGTCTGAGGCCCACCTGCCAAGACGATGAAAGATGAATAGGAAGAGAGTGAAGGAGTGAGGCTAAGGGGAGCCACTGACCCGTGTGGGAGGCCAGGGGTTGCTGGGACCTAGTCAGGACTGTTCCATAGTCTTGCCTTCACATCCCCCAGGTGGGCTGGGGCTGAGAAAGTCCTCTTGGGAAGCTCTGTGCAGGTTACCTTCCTCACGGGCACTCTCCTTGGAGACCTTCCCGATCTCAGCTAGGGACAGAGTTCTGAAGACCCATGCTTGCTGTTTTCCACAGGAAAACATTTTTGGACAGCCATGAACCTTTATTCGTTGTTTATTTCCCGCTTGTCTTTTTGTGGCATACTTTTGGTTTATCAAGGAGGCCTTCAGGTTCTTCAGGGTTCCAGCGTCAGAATTTTTCCAGCCACCAGGTGGTGCTGCAGAGTAAGTCTTGCGCTTGCCTGGTGGAGACAGCAGTTCAGGGGAACCTGGTCAGCCGTCCAGGGCAGGCATCACTCACAAGAGGTATTAATAATAAAGAGTGCAAACAAGTTCTCAGATGGGCAGGAGAATTTAAATCCAAGGAAGCGATAACTTGCAGCCATGGTGTCTGTCTCTCCAAAGCTTCGTGCTCCTATGCAAATACTTGGTTATACTTACCTGCTGTCATTTTCCTAACCCCAACCCATGACGTAAAGGGGTTCGTTAGGGGCCTGGTGAAGGCTCTGCTCTGGGCACTTGAAGCACTGTGATGTGTGCGATGTTAATGGCGTTGGCGCCGGGCAACTCTGCACAGGCCTGCTTCTCTCCATGGCTGTCATTTTGCTTCCCTAGCTTCCGTGCAGTGAATGTTAGTGGTATTCACCAAGACTGACAAAGCTGCAGTGCCCCATTCTGCAGTTGGGGTGTTTCCCCCTGTTGGGAACCGAGCCACCGTTGAGACTACCCTTCTGTCCTACTTTCTGAACACTTACTGAACCCCATCTGAATAGGGACAGTGTGAGTTTAGGTCCTTGCTACCCGGGGCAATATCCACCTGTAGCTATGAAACTGTAAATTAACTAAAATAAAATGAAAAGATAAATGAATGAACTAAAAGTTAAAATGAAACAAAATCAGATTTTATACTGTAAGATCAAATCAGTGACTGCCGGAAAGGAGAGTGGGGACAGGTCAACTGGGAAAAGGGGCCACTTGTATAGCGAATGAAATAATTGGAATTTTAGTGGTGAGCGTAATATAGAGCATACAGATGCTGGTTCATAATAATGATATACAGGCACGCCCTGGTGGCGCAATGTCTTAAAGCGCAGCACTGCAAGCTTGTTAGTGGGAATTCAATCCCCACCCTTGTGGTGACCCACATGGTGCTGCAGATCCGCCCACTGCTCCCCTCAGCGGTTTACTTCATTGATCTGCCTGTTCTGCTCCCCACTCTGTCTCTGGTGAAGCCTCTCACCGCCCCTGCACCTCTGGCGTCTATCCCAGTTCTGTGTGCAGAAATAAAAAATCTTTTTAATGAAATGATACACAGATTAAATTTATGTTACTTCAATTAAAAAACAAAACACCACTTTCCCCAACAGAGGGCACAGGTTCAGCTAAAAAGGAAGCAACACGCAGTGGGGACTTGGGGCAGGGAAGCGAGGACACCCTTCAGTGAAGTAATGTGGGGTGGGCTTCAGGGTACTGAGGCACATACTGCCTGTCCAGGCAGGCTTTCTGTGGTGCTTGAGCAAATCAAGATGATACATGAACATCAGGAAACTGAGAAAGCAAGAAAGTAAGTGAGAGAAAGTCTTAAACAAGATTAACAGCTGCTCCCATTGGAAGATATAGCCCCTTAAGGAATTGAGGGCCCACCCCATTCTTTTCCCATCTCAGCTGTTTTTTTCTTCAATCTTTCCAGGATGGAACATTTCCCAGGGTGTGTTACAGGCCATTATTTTCATAAGAAGCTCCTTGAAAATACAATTTCAAAAAACATCACAAAAGTTTTAGGAAGCTCTAGTATTTTCTAGAACTTCATTATAGTGCACTATATGAGTTCGAGGCAAAACAATAGGTGTCTATGCATAAGTATTTCCCCAATGCATTTGTCCCTAATGTCCTGTCACAAAAACACAGCCGTGCACTGGAGACGGTCCCTCGAAGACACAGATGCGATACCCTGAATTATGTGCAGGTGCTCAGCTGAGCTCAGACCCACAAAGGCAAATCCGATATATTTCTGAGCTCAAGCACCCCCTTCAGGATGACAACACTGAGCTCCTGCCTGTGAAGAAAATTCTCCCCTAGATGTCCAGCACAGGCTTTTCCAAAAATATTCCTTTGATTATTTCAAACTGAGGTCAAGCAAGGCTTTTCAGGCTGACAAGACAATGTTTACCTTTCCCCTCACTACTAGAAGGGTGAGAATTGGAAAATCTTACATAGTATTGGGTTTTTTGTTGTTTTTTTTTTTTTTTAAGATTTGTTTATTTGTGAATACGGAACTGGGGTACAGGCCAGAGGCTCAGGGGCTGGGAGAGGCTTCATCAGAGACAGAGTGGGGAGCAGAACAAGCAGATCAACAAAGTTCACTGCTGAGGGGAGCAGCGGGCGGGCCAGGAGAGGTCTGCCGTGCCACGTGGTCACCTCCGGGGCAGGCAGAGATCGAACTCATGCTGAAGTGGCTTTAGCTTCTTAGTGCTGTGCTTTAACCCACTGCACTACCAGGGAGGACCATATTGGGGTTTTTACCAGAAATAAACTCTATCAGAGAAAGCTGTCTGTATGCAGGGCCAGTATGTAATTCCAGAGCATCTGGCCTTTGACATATAAGCCCCCTGTTGTTAGGCCCCTCTCCTTTCTCCTAGAATCCCCAGCCCCTACCCCATCCTTGGGCTCAGGATGAATACCTTCACTTGACCTTACTGTCTTTAGAATGTACATTATGCAGATTCTTCATACATATGTAATTAACCTTGTTCTTTAATCTGATTGTTCCACCAGCCTGAGAAGAACTAGGGGGCTTAAGTGGAAACTTCCTTTCTGCTTCTACCCAACCTGAGAGAGGCCCTTGAAACAAGTTTTAGCAGAGGAGAAAGAGCCATTTTATAACCTTACAGTCCAAGTGAGAAAAGGTGTCTTATTACTGACCAATGCAAAAACAATAAAATATATAGAGCTTTACAAACAGAAATGGCTTCATTCATTGTTTAAAGTCTAACAATCCTGAGGCGTAAGGAGGATTTTTTTCAATTATAATATAAAAAATTATAATTTTTTTTTATAGAAAGAGACTTCATAAAAGTGAAACAATTTGCCCTGGATGTTAAATCTTGTCCTTCTAAATTCTTGGCACTTTCCTTTACCAACCTGTTATACAGGAATAGCACTTGTTTTCATATTTCTTCAATTCACATATTCTAGTTCTCGATTTAAATATCTTTCTTTTACTGTAGTTAAAAGCACAGGCTTTGGAGCAAAAAATAAGGATTAGAATGCCAGAATCATCACTCCTGTTGCTATGTGGTGTTGGAAAATGCCTAACCCTTTCTGGTTTCTCCAGTCCCTAACCCTCTCAGTTATCTTACTGGTAATTCCTATTTTGGGTCGCTGTTGTCAGGATATCTTAAAGTAGAAGATGGTATGGAACTGTCCAAAATTCAAAGAGCGTAAAAGCCCAAGGAAATAATATTGTCCACCCTCCACAGGGCGAAGTGCAGCGCCTCCCAGGGGCCTCGGGCTGCACTGTGGGGCAGAAACCCAGCTCTCCCGGCAAGTAACTCGACCTCTCTGGTCCTGTTTCCTCATCTGTAATTGGGGCTTAACTGATCCTGCCAACAGGATGGTCCCCAGGAAAAGGGGCAGTTCCAGGTTCCCTGCCCCACCCAAAAGAAGGGTGGAGCTGAGCAGGGGGGAGAAGAATCTGGAGGGGAGACTGAAGAGGAAGGAAGCAGGCTGGAGAGCCAGGAGGAGCCCTGAGGGAGGCATTGGAGTAGAGAGACAAGTAAAAAAGTGGCTCTTGCTTCTTGGCCCTGGACTGGATGAAACAGACTTGGGTGAGAGACCCGTGGGGAGGTTGACTATGGCAGCGTTTATCTTGATTTTGATTTTGCTCTTTTCCTCCCCAACTTGTCTGGCCATTTCCAACCCTTTTCTATGGGAAAAGTGCTTCTATGCAGGAAGGTGCTTTAGTCTTATGACAGACTTTCAGGCCTCGCTTTGGGCCAGTCCCTTTTTGGTAGACTTTTACCCACCAGGGGATGGTAACTTTGGGTGTTTTATTTAGAAACTATATTCTTTGTCTTTTCTGTATTGCACACTCATTGTATTAAAGTTCCTTTCCATTAAAGGTTTTATATGCCTTGTCTTGATGCAGTGGATAGCAGGAACTATTTAGAGCAGGCAGGCTTAGGGCTTCAGCTGCATCCCTCTCACCCTGCCCTGTAACAATCCCCCCATCTAAGAGCTGGGAGGGCTGAGGGAGGTGACATGCACACACCACTGACACAGATGTCTGACACATTTCTGTGACTTGGAGGATAGGTGTGAGGGGCAATGGGTCTCAAACCACCATACCATTTTCATGCCATTGTAGAGGCAAAGCTTGGGTGTGGATTTGTCAGGATTTGTCAGCAGGCCCCAGAAGGCTTAAAAGAGGTTCAAACATCCCTTTTAGTTTCACATTTCAAATTTTGAATCTCCAAAGGAAAACAGCTGGTGTCTACCTAAAAAAGAGAGTGGCAAGAATGAAAATCTGTTGTCCAACTCTGTGTTGGCTCAACAAACCAGTCTTCTTTCCAGGAATCTTTACTTTGTCTCTTGGACCCAGAAGGGTGTTCCCTGGGCTTGTTCCAAACCTCTGCGTGTGAGGATGACCTCCAGCAGGCCCTGGGCTAAGGAGATGGGCACATTTCCACAGACGCCCAATCCGGCCCAGTCCTGCCAGGGTCACTCCTCTGCAGGGGAAGTGGTATCCACAGTCCTCTCCAAAGGGCTCCCTCAACCTCCTGCTCACTCCCACTTCTCTTCTAGGCCTTTCCCCAGGGAGGAGGGCTCTTTCACACTCTGCTTTGTCTCTTGGTGAGCACATCTTCAGTAGATAATAAGGCCTGTTTTTCTGATGATTCCTGAATTTATCTCTGGGCCTCATTTCTTCTGAACTATCAGCAAGGCTGTGTTCCAGTTCAGTGGCCTGTCAGAGTCCAAGAACGTTCCCTCATTTCCACCTCTTTCCACATCCAGACCATTAGCAACTCCAAACTGCGTCCATCTCACAATCAAAAAGGTGACCCCTGACATGGGAAAATATTTGTAAATCACATGTTGGATAAACTATTAATATCCACAATATATAAAGAACTCATACTACTTATTAGCAAAAAAATAAGCACTCTGATTTAAAAATGGACATAGGAGGCCTTCCCGATGATGCAACAGGTTAGGACACAGCACTGTTTAAGTGAGCCACAGCTGCTTCAGTGCAAGCTCGATCCTCGGCCCCAAAGGTGGCCCTCATGGCTCAGTAGACCTCTCCTGTCTTGCCTACTGCTCCCCTCAGCAGTGTACTTCGTCCATCTGCCTGTTCTGCTCCCCACTCTGTCTCTGGCGAATCTTCTCACCTCTGGCCTGTACCCCAGTTCTGCATGCATAAATAAATAAATCTTTTTAAAAATGGACATAGGAACTGGACATTTTTTCAAAAAAGAATATATAAATTATTTATTAAAAGAATAAATAAATCTTTTAAAAATGGATATAGGAACTGGACATTTTTTCAAAAAAGAAAGGTACATGAAAATGTGCTCAACATAAATAACAATAAGGTAAATGCAATTCAAAATCACACTGAGACCACTCCACCCCTGTTAGAATGACTATTATAAAAAGACAAGAAACAAGGTCTCCTTGATGGCACAGGGATTACAGTCAGCACTGCTGCATGAGTTTGAGCCCCGGCCAGGGAGCTAACCCACATGGTGCGCCTCTCCTGTCTCGTTCACTGCTCCCCTCAGCAGTGTATTTCAGTAGATCTGCCTGTTCTGCTCCCTACTGTATCTCTGGTAAATCCTCTTACTCCCTGCATCTCTGGCCTGCACCCCAGTTCTTGTATGCATTAAAATAAAGAAAATCTTTATAAAACAAAACACTGCCACTTGAGCTTTGATCAAATTCTTGGCTTCTCCCATCTCTTTTCACTCTTTTTCTGTGCCTTTCCTTTGGTCTCCCTGTTTGCTTCTCATCCACACATCCAAATCACCTAACCTGAGGGATGGTTCAAGGGGTACCTCTTCAGAAGCCCTCGCTGAAGTTCTTCCCCATGCTCACTCCAAGCGCCCCCTCCCCTCGCCCATGCTTTTATTTTATTTCACCTCCTGTAACTGAAAACTAGGCTGCAGAGAAGGACACAGAGAAATGGAGACCTACTTGTATATTACTTTCGCCTTAACTGAACCTGTCTTTAGGCACCTGTATTAGATATTGTCGTTGATTATAACCCCTAATATATCCTAGAAAACTTTTGAATAAAATCATCTTGAATACCCAGATTCAACTGGGTGGACAAAGGAGAGTGCCCAGGTGCCTTGAAGGTCTTCGATGTGCAGTGAAGGACAAAACTAGAAAGAAGTGTTGTCAATGTACCTTACACCATACCGATACTTTTTTTTTGAAAGTGGTATGAGCACCAATATTCATGAGTCAAAGTTCTATTAGTGAAAGAACTTAATGCTTTAAGCGAATTCTTGGTAAGGAGGAGAATCAATGTCATTTTTCTTTATGTTAACATAGTCTCAAATCTTATATTCATTTTCCTTACACAAGTCTGTATGTAACATACTTATGTATTTGTGTATCATATCTATCTGTATCTGCAAGATAACAGTAACAAAAGTTAACCAATGCAAGTTTTTATTTAAGTGCTTTACAAACATTATAACCCATCCTCTGTACTGGAAACTATTTCAAGTGCCTTACAAATATTAAGACTTTAATGTTCAGGACAATTTTATTATTACTGCTTATGTTTTGGAGTTGAGGAAACTGAGACACTGTATCCTTGCTGTTACCCAATTCATTACTTATTTCATGGTTCCTGTTTTAGGAAAAAAATTTTGGCTTGCCTTGACTATGTCCCCCAAACATAAAAAGGAGCACTTGACCTGTATAAATCATTAAGACTAAGAACTTCCCTAAGAATTTGTGTCAAGATGATCTCATTGCTTGTCTGGGATAAAGATATCATAAAATCTATGAAAATTTTACTAATATTCTCATTTTATTTACCAAGCACATTGTACTTTACAATTGTCTGAAGGATTGATAATCATTTAGGTTTGTCTGATCTCAGATAACTGGAACCTAGGACTTTCAGTTTTAAAACCCAGACAGTCCCAGACAAATGAAGTAATCGGTCTCCCTACCTGCAGCAGAAACCTTGTGACACCAACAGATGTAAGGAAATTAGAACCTAACTCATATGGGTCTTACAATCTGGAAAATGTGCCCCTTGAGGTTTTACTTAAGACTCCAAAATTAACCAAAGAATGAAGTTGTGTTGAAAGTGGGTTTCCTGCTTAATATAAGATTTTCCGGGTCTTTACTATTCCTTCTTCTACCAATGTAGCTAAATATGTATTTTTAATGTAATACATTTAAAAAAATTTTTCTTAATTATTTTAAAACCTCTTGGTTTGATTGTATTTTGACACACAACTCTACTTGTACCATTTCTGATTACATGACCTGATTGCATGAGAGATGGACCTCACTTAACTGATAGATAGAGCCAATCTGGAGAACTTTCCCCCAGTTCTTCTGATTTAAAGATGTACAG
The DNA here is from genome assembly GCF_000260355.1 of Condylura cristata. Lineage (NCBI taxonomy): Eukaryota > Metazoa > Chordata > Mammalia > Eulipotyphla > Talpidae > Condylura > Condylura cristata. The sequence goes on along the minus strand of NW_004567117.1, from coordinate 3,209,108 downwards.
TTTAGTTATCCCAAGAAGAAATTGTTATTGTCATTTTCCAGGTAAATATTGAGGGTAAAGTTTTCGACTTTCGATCACATGCATGAGACCTGTATGAACACATTTCTATTAGCTTTCAAGAAACAATGGTAGAGCTTTTTAGCTACTCAGAAGGGATGAGGGAAAGTGAGTCACTAAAATCCAAATTAAGGATTACACCTCATTTCCTGACCCTATCTGATGTCACCAATGACTCTCTAGTTCCTCTCCATCAAGCTTTCTTTGCCCCATGTATTACTTGTTTACCAAAAAAGTCCAGTGATGGACTCATGAATATGGAGCAGCCTGTCTCACCAGATAAAAAATACAGAGACCCACTCACAGAATGATTCTGGCAAGGATGTCATTGAATGTGTCATGGATACCACCTTTCTCTAATTTCCTCCATCTTATTAAGTTGTCTTGTGCAGTTTTGGGTATCACCCCACTCCATCCCAATACCCCTGTCCTGGTCCAGCTGTGAAGTTGGGCATTACTTATGTCAAAAAAAAAAAAAAAAAAAAAACAAAGTAAGGCAAATAGATTAGTCAAGTAACTGCTCAAAGTAGTGAAATTATTCATATGTCAGCTCAGTTAGTGAAATAAAAAGAACATTCATATTGTGCTTTAAAGTTTGAGGATCATTGTTTTAAGTGATAGATGTTTATTTGTTTTTATGTTTTGAAATAATTGGTTTTCTACCCTTATCTTTAAAAAAGATTCAACTACCACATAGTTTAGCCATGGATATCTGGCTACCCAAAAGTCATCTGAACTGCCATGTCAGGCAGGGTTCAACTGAGCTTTTACTGTGTTCTTTTTCCTCTGGTTGGTCTAGAGCAGTGAAAGCAATTACTTGTGTTTCAGAGTTAGAATGGTGGTGGGAAATCAATGGCTTTGAGTTACAAGTGAAGGCAGCTACCTCCAGCTGTGAGTGCCCGCAGACACTGGGCCCATGGGCTTCATTTTCCTCTTCTGTGAAAAAAGGGGCTGGGACCAGGTGCACTTCAAGGTCCCTAAATGACTAAGATCCAATATTTATGAAAAATTACTTAGTTTCCACTTTTCTGCAGGTTGACTTTGATTTATTTTCCCTCCTTTTCCACAGGTATAAAAATTCCATTTCTTAAGTGTCACATGCACTTAGTGTGCTTGTAAAGGCAATTAGGGGGTATCAAGCTTGGCATTAAGCACCATACCAACTTCTCAATATCAATAGCTACAAGACTCTGCTCTGAATTAATCACTCATAAAGGGCTCCCAGGCTACTTGTTCATAGTGACAGGGTCTAGTGGTGACTTGGCTCCATTATGGCAGGAAGCACCCTGCTCAGGATCAGGCTGGAGGAGGTCATAGTACCTTTGATTAAAGCTGGTTCTTTGAAAAATAAACTGAATACACAAACCTCTAGCTAGTCTCACTAAAGAAAGAGAGAAAACTCTAATAAATTGTACTAGAAATGAAAGAGAAGATGTTACTAAAGCCACACCAGAAATACAAAGGATCATAAGACTACTATGAATGTCTTTAGGCCAACAAGTAAGAAACAAATAAATTGGTAAAGGCATAAAACCTTCCAAGACTGAATCAGAAAGTGATAGAAGACCTGAACAGATCAATTATAAGCAGTGAAACTGAAAAGTAAGAAGACATCTCTCCAAAAACAAAAGTCCAGAGACAGTTTTATTAGTGAGTTGTACCAAAACTTCAAAGAGGAATTAATGTCTACCTTTTTCAAACCCTCCCAAAACATTGCAGGAGAGGGAATGTTCTCAAACACATTTTATGAGGCCAATATTACTATTACCAAAGGGACATTACAGGGACATTACAATAAGACAGGGACATTACAATAAGAGAAAACTGCAGTCTAAAATCCCTGATGTATAGAGTTGCAAACATCCTCTACAAATTCAACAATAAATTTGAAATAATTCAACAACTATACAGTAAAAGGATAATATATCAGGACTTAGTGGAATATATTCCAGGGACGCAAGGACCATACCAGGTAGATCAATCAATGTAATACACCATGCCAACAAAAGAAAATAAAAACAATATGTTCAGGAAAATAAATGAAGACACGGCCTGTGACACTGATGTAGGAAAAGAATAGAAAACCTGAAGGAGACATCACAAGGTTATGACCTGACTCATGCAAGGAGGTGGGGACAGAAGGAACATGACCATGAACCCAGTCAGAGAAATCAAGATCCTTAGAGCCTTGTCACAAGGGCTATGGCCCAAGCAGTTGTCAGACTCCTGTACCAGACTGCTGTAGGAAGTGTCAGAAGCACAGACCTTAGGGTAAAGATACAGAGATGGGGCCCATTATGAAATCTCTGGTCCCTTTAGGATTCCACATATTTTTTCAAAATCAGCAGCAAATAGGCCGCTAAGGAGTGAGCCCCTCCCAAAGAGAAAAGGATGATATCAGTGCAGTCTCTGCACCAGCACAAAGCAGCAGTCCTCTTCCCACCTGAGCCTATGCAGGTTCTCTTTTCCAGCCACTCTCTCTGCAGGGCTGAGAAAATAAAAGATGTTCTGTGGTTCCCCAGTCCCCTCTGTTCTCTGGATATTGTCTTGGTGTCCTGAGTTTCTACTGGTCAAACTAAAATGTAAAGTCAGGCAGGGGGCTTCTCACCAGGACAAAAGTCTTGGCATGAGGAACAAACTGGAAAAAAACAGTGTCTGCTGAAAACAGCAGGTAGAGATTAAGGCCAGATTAGCATAACCAACTAGATAAGAAATTAAGACTAAACAAGGACTGGAGATAGGATGTTTTGATCAGTAGCTACAATGGAACCCCACCCCTCAACCCATGCAATAGCCCCTATTCATTCCACCCTAGCTTCTGTGAGACATTTATGCATCTCCAAACTACATCCCTACCATACACATTCCTCTACACCTTCCCTAAACCTGATTTTCAATAAATATGAGACTTCCCTGAAAATAGGTGTGACACTCTCTGAGGTGTATGCCCCTCTAAGTCTCTCTCTCTTGCTACTTGGACTCTGATTTGTCCATCCTGTGCCGCTCCCAACACTGCCACTCCAGGAGATGACAATTTTCCTATAAGGATAGGTACATGGCAAAGATGTCCATTCTCACTGCCACTGTTCTACACAGTTTTAGAAGTCCTAGCTAGAGCAAAGAGAAAGAGAAGTCTAAATTGGAAAAGAAGTAAAATTATCATTAATTGCATGTGACATGATAATATACATATAAAACACTAAAGATGTCACCACAAAGTTATTAGAAAACCTAAATCAGAGTAGTGAAGTGGCAGACTGCAAAATGAACATGAAATAGTCTGTTGCACTCCTGTATACAAATAATGAACTAGACAAGAAAGATCTAATGTGTTTTGTCTTTGTCTAGTATGGTAATTTTGGTCAATGTGGTTAGCCAAATTATTTGGACAGGATACTGGTTCATGATTTAGATTTAATCCACCTGGTTAAAACAGATGTAAGGCAACTCTTAACCTAACATCTTGCAGTGACTTTTATCTAGGCTGTTTCATCTAGAGGGGGTCTCTATTCCTTTGGAAAGTTTGGAAAGAATCAATTATATTTGCACTGACATACAAGCAAATAAAAATTAAGACAATGATTAAGTATAAGCAATTATCAAAAAGTACTCACTGCCTTGAAATCAATCTTAATGAAGGGGATATCCCGATTCAATGAAAACTGTAAGACACTGTTATAAGAAATAGAGGACACAAGGAAATGGGAAGATGTTTCATACTCTTGGAATGAAGGAATTGATATTGCTAAAATGTCTATCTACCTAAAGCAACATACAGATTCAGTGCAATCCTATCAAAGTTTCAATGGAATTCTTCAAATATTTATATTAAAAGGGAAGTTTCTTCAACCAATGGTGCTGGGAAAACTGGTAAGCCAAACGCAGAGAACTGGGACTAGACGATATTCTCACATCATGCAGAAAATTTAGCTGAAAATGGATAAAAGACTCAATCACGACAAGAAACTTTTAAAATGCATGGAAGAAAATAGGTAAACCACTACATGACATTGGCTTCAGGTATGTCTTTGGAGTATTATCTCTAACAGAGAAAAATAACCCAAAACAAATGAACGGCTAGAAAGCTTTGTACAGCAAAAGAAACAACCAGAAAAACAAAAAGACATGCTCTTTAATTGGAGAAAATAATTGCACATCATACCTCTGACAAGGGTTAATATAGAAGACCTACTAAGAACTTATACAATCCAACAAAAAGAGAACAAAGAAACTAATAGAAAAAAATAGCAAAACTAGATACTTCTTCAAAGACAAAGAAATGGCCAAGACACACATGAAATAACGTTCAGTGGCAATTGTTATCCAGGCAATGCAAATCAAACCACAATGAGCTCTCATTTCAATCCTGTAAGAATGGGCCACATAAAATAAAACCCAGAAACAAATGTGGACGAGGAGGTGGAGGTGTAGACTGCTGGCAGAAATGGAGACTGGTCCAGCCTCTTGGCAATTCCTCAAGATATAAAAAGTAGATCTACCATAGAGCCTCACAATCCCCACCTTGCCACTCCCCAGGTATCTACCTGAAGAATACAAAACCACCAATCCAAAGGAATGTGCACTCAGGTGTTCACTGCAGCACTACTGACAATAGTCAAGCCATGGAAACAACCTAAATTGACAGAGCTGCGGATTAAAAAGAGCTGTGCAGTAGGTATACATAATGTAAGAACTGACCAGCTATTAGAAAAGATGGACTCTTGATATTTGTGACAACAATGGATGGAAGTGGAGGGGATAATGCTAAGTTGGATAAGCCAAAAGGAGAAAGACAAACACCAGATGATTTCATTTATATATGGAATATACAGAAAACAAACATTTGACAACAGCAAAACCCCACAAAGCAATTGACAAAACTAAACCAAAAAAGACAAGTCCTAGAAGTAAGACTGTAGAACTGAGACCACTAGATGGGGAGGGGTAGTGGGGGTGAAGACGAAGGTGGGAGAGGGCAATGCTGGATGATGGTGGGGGGGGGTAACATACCATACAGCTGATGAGGTGAGTGCCAGCTCCCCTAAGTCATATACAGGGTAGTCAGCCTGTGTTTCCTCAACAAAAGGGAAAATATTTAAAAAAAAAAAAATCTGTTTGCTCTTTAAGGGTCTTGATCTTCTGCTAATTCTTCCTTGAAAGGTTCAGCACCTGCTCCCCACAGCTGTCCCTTCCCCGAGAGCCTAGAGTATTTGCTTATATGCACTTTATGTCATTTATCTAATTCTGCTGCAGGTAAAGTCAAACACATCTGGACTGTCAGATATTTAAAGGGAGGGACTGCAAAATGCATTCAAACACTCCTTCCTTCCTTCATTAATCCATTGTGGGCCTCTGTGTTTGTGCAGGATAACACGTGAAGAGTAGGTGTGTGTGTCTGAGAACCCCTTTGCCCAGTCAGTGATCTGATCCTTACATGGGTGTTCAAGAGACAGGTACTTGGATCCCAGGCAGAGAGGCTCCGAAACCTGACTCCTGAAGCAGCTCTGGGGGCTTTTCAGGATGGGGGATGTGCATTAACAATGTGACCATATAAATTTATGTGACATAGTCAAATATAGGTAAGAATGTCTTCATTCGTCACAAACCCCCTTTTGTGAAGTCATTCCCTGGAAAATTGTGGTGTTTAGCTAACAATGAACCACAAACTTGGGGGCTCTCACACATCTGGGAACTACAGGTTCTCTGGGGGTACATCTGCTAACTTTCCAATTTTTTCCCCTAAGTCCTTTTTCCTATTACTGGACTTTTATTTTATTTTATTTTTTTTAATGGAGTCTGGTCTGGCTCTGCCTGGTATTTCTTTGATTTCTTCAAAGGGCCTGGGGAGGGAGTGTGTGTTGCCCATGCCACCTGGAGTCTCTACTGCCCTGGGCTATATCTGTGCCCATGCAGAGTCAGCAGAATTCCTCCAGAGCATTTCCCCATGCCCTTGATTGCCCCTATCGTGACTGGGGTGGGGGATTCTTGCCCTGTTCTGCTGGCTGGAGTATCTATTCTCCCAGACATGCCCCCTTCAATTTCTTCTCCTTCCTCTCAGTAGCCACTACCCTTCATTTGTGACCTTTGTGGGAAATTACTGAGGCTGTATATAGGTGGGACTGAACCTCTGGATCCTCTTATGAGCAATTTTTTATTTAAAGATTTATTTATTTATGCATACAAAAATTAGGGTGGAGGCCAGAGGTGCTTGGGGTGAGAGGATTCACCAGAGACAGAGCAGGGAGCAGAAAAAAAGGACCTACTGGCCCTCCCCTCGTGGCGCAGCGGGTTAAAGCACAGCACTAAGAAGTTAAAGCCACTTCCGCATGAGTTCGATTCCCACCTGCCCGCCCGGGAGGAGATCCACTTGGTGCAGCAGACCTCTCCTGACCTGCCCGCTGCTCCCCTCAGCAGTGTATTTCCTCAATCTGCCTGTTCTGCTCCCCACTCTGTCTCTGGTGAAGCCTCTCACCACCCCTGAGCCTCTGGCCTATGCCCCAGTTCTGTGTGAATAAATAAATAAATCTTTAAAAAAAAAAAAAAAAAGAGGACCTACTGAAATATAGAAATACACTGCTGAGGGGAGCAGTGGGTGAGACAGGCAAGTTGCACTGTGCCATGTGGGTCAGCTCCCTCGCTGGGGATCAAACTCATGCTATCATGGCTGTTGATAGCTTTCTAGTGCTGAGACTTTAATCCCTACATTATTGGTCTATCAGGGAGAACCGAGAAAAATTTTTATAGCTATTCTTAGATGACCTGATGATACCAATTTTTCTATTCTACCATGTTGTGGGGAGAGCCCTCATTAAATTCTTGCTAAGTGAAAGAGTATTGATAAGGCTATGATTACATAGTTTTTGTTTTTTTCACCAAATTGATCATTGCTTATATTTAATCTTCGTCTTAATTCATATTTGCTTGTATGTCAATGCAGTTATAATTGATCCTTTCCAAACTTTGATCTTTTAAATTGATCTTTAAAAAGGAAGGATTCTTTTTTGAATTATTGTACATAGGAACTCTTTTAATTGTGATTTGGTTGGGACTGGATTTCTAGACTATAATTTCTTTCCTTCAGAAATTTGAACATATTTTGTGTTGTTGAACCGTCCTTAGCTGTTCAGTAGATTTTCTTTTCTCTTTTGAATTACTTAGGATACTTCCTTTAACTTTGCTGCTCTGAAGTTTCATGATAATATACCTTGCAATGTTTTTCATTGAGAATGGGAAAAATCTAACCCATCATTTCTTTCATCTTACAAAAAGTAATGTCTACTCTTCTGTGTGGTTTTTTCTTTTTTCTTTTTCTTTTATTTATTTTTTTTTGACTTTGTGACAGTGGATGTTGCATTTCTTTTTAATTTAATCCACTATTGATTTTATCTTTCAAAAATTTCATGTGTTTTTCATTTAAGCTTTCACATATGTTTAATTTCCACTGAGTCCATTCTTCTCACTTTACTTTCTAATTGCTCCTTTAAAAAATTTAGTGGATTTTTAAACATTTATTTATGCATACAGAACAGGGGTACAGGCCAGAGGTGCAGGGGCAGTGAGAGGATTCACCAGAGTGGGGAGCAGAACAAGAAGATTGAGGAAGTACACTACTGAGGGGAGCAGCTGGCAGAGACAGGAGAATTCTGCAGTACCATGTGGGTTGACCCTCCCTGGCGGGGGGTCAAACTCGCACTGAAGTGGCTGCATTTAGCTTCACAGTGCTGCACTTTAACCCATTTTGCCACCAGGGAGGGCCCCTAATTGCTCCTTCTTGTTCTTCTAACAGGTTGCTTTTATTATTTCTTTTTTTTTTCCAGGTTTTTATTTTATTTTTTATTTTAAACACTTTCCTATTTTTATTTATTTTTAAAATTTATTTTACATCACTCTTCATTTTGTGCCTTTTTCTGTCTTGGTTGTAATGTCTGCAGACTTCCCACCTCCAATTTACCCGTGTGCCATCATCATAGTCCTGTGCACATTTTCCACCCCATTTTGATCCCATCCCCCTCTCCATCCTCATAAAATGTCTCTGGTATATATTAGTGAAACCATTTTTCTTTCTGGCTTATTTCACTAAGCATGATCCCTTCCAGCTCGATTCATGTTGCTGCAAAAGGCTTGAGTTTATCTTTTTGATTGCTGAGTAATATTCCATTGTGTATATATACCACATCTTTTTAATTCAGTCATCTACTTTTTGGGCATTTGGGTTGATTCCATGTCTTCCCTATTTAAATAATACAATCTTTTATATCACCTTTTGGAAGATATTAAGTTACTGTGTTTTTCAAATTCTGCTCCTGAATTCCACTTTTGCATATGTTTTCACCTCTGTCTTACATGTTGAAGTTACTCCCCTTTAAATTTTCCCATGGTTGCTAACAGCTACTTTAAGAAGATCTCTGCACTTGTAACTTTTTGATGAATGGACTGCACGTCGGGTGATTTTGAAAAATACCAGCTTGACAGAGGCTTTACGGAGACTGTCCAGAGAGGTGTCAGAAGAGCCTGAGTTTCAGGATTTATCCTAGGGAAAGCCTCAGCTTCAAGAGAAACTCCTCTTGACCTCTCATGGGAAGACCTTGACACAGACCTTTGTGGATATTCACTTCAGCTTTGTTCATCAGGAAAACTTTGCTTTAGCTACATTCATCAGGAGGTCAGGAGAGGGGCTGGTCTATGCCCAGCATCGCTAAGCGGCTGGAAAAACGCTGGCGGCATGGTCCTCCAGCACTGTCTCTGAGAGCTGCCAGTCCATTGTGGACACTTCCCAGTGCAGCATTTGATTGCTGCCAGGCTGCTGCGTTGCTGCCTCGCAGCGCCCCCTGTCGGCTGACACGTACAATTGGCTCCTGTCCTCTTGTCCCAGGCTTGCCTCCTCACACTTTTTGGCGTGAGCAGCTTTTGGTTGGACACTGGACATTCTGGTTAAGGCAGCTGGTCATTTGTGGCCGTAGAAACTTTCCTCAACTCAGTCACCCCTTTGTAAATAAGCTCTGTTGTTTGATGCACCCTGACTTTGAGTGGTGACTTGTAATTATGAGAACCCACAAATTGTGAAATCCACCCAAACTTTGCTGTTGCATTTTTTCTGCTCTCTCAGAAACTATCAAATATGCAATGCAGTACTATTCTATATAGCCATCTGTTTTATATTATATTCCCCCCAACCATTTATTTTAATAACTGGAAGTTTGACACCCTTCACTCATTTTCATTCCCTACTCTCACTCCTATGCTTCTGGGAACCACCAAGCAGTTCTTCGTATTAGAAAATTTTCTTTATATTCCACATGCAAGTGAGATCATACACATTTGTATTTGATTTATTTTGCTTAGCATAATGCCCTCAAAGTTTATCCATATCACAAACAGCAAGATTTCCTTCTTTCTTATGACAGAACAATATCCTATTGTGTGTCTGCATGTCTCTATCTACATTGATCTATTAACATTGATATATTATCTCTCTCTCTCACATCTATCTGATATCTTCTGTCTTACCTTCTATCCATGCATCCATTGATGGACACTTAGTTGTTTCCATGTCTTGTCTATTTTTTAAAAATTTAATATTTATTGAGATAATGTTCCTTTACACACAGTTTAATGTCTTAGTTTACACCTCTACAATTGCATGTTATTTCACCACGAAGATAGGGGTGCAGGACTCTTTCCAAGTTGATGTTTGCACTTTGTTGGGTAAGGAATGTTGGGATAATATTGTAGTTTTTTTTTTTTAATTGAGAAATTTCCATACTGTTTTCATAGTTACTGCAGCAGTGTGCTTTTGTAACGGGTAATCCCCAGGGAAATGCGGGGCGGGGTGTCCCAGGTTCCCTAGACTCACCCAAAGAAAGGTGGAGCTGAGCATAAGGAGGAGAGAAAAGACTGAGAGAGAGAAGGAAAAAGAACAAGCAGACCTGGGTAGGCACATGAGCAGGAGACGTGTGAAGGAGCTGCAGTTGCTTCTCAGTCTTGGGCTTGTACCAGGGACTTGGGGGACATGGAGAGAAATGTGGGTGAAAGACCTGAGGGGAACCTTTGTCTGTATTTTGATTTTGCTCTTATTTTCTAGACTTATTTCACACTAATTATGTTTAAGTTCTTTCCACTAAAGTTGTCTTGCGCTAGATTTATGTTTTGTGTTTATGAAGCAGATGGCAGAACCTATTTAAAGCAGGCAGATTTGGGGGTCCTGATGGGCCCCTCAATTTGCCCTATAAAATCTTACTACCACTGGGGCACAAGAGTTCCTTTACTCCACATTCTCACCACCACCCTTGTTTCTTCTCTCTTCCTTTTTTGTTTTCTTTTCTTTTTTAACATTTATTCATTTGTGCATACAGAACTGGGGTACAAGCCAGAGGTGCAGGAGTGGTCAGAGGCTTCACCAGAGACAGAGTGGGGAACAGAACAAGCACATGGATGAAGTACACTGCTGAGGGGAGCAGCGGGTGAGACAGGAGAGTTCTTCCACACCATGTGGATCACCTCCGGGAGGGGATCGAACTCACACTAAAGCAGCAACAGACTCACTTGCAGTGCGGTGTCCTAACCTGTTGCGCCACCAGGAGGGGCCCTCCTTCTTTTTTAATGATTTTATTTATTTTTGTGTAGAAGAGCTGGTTGTAGGCCATAAGTGTGTGTGTGTGGGGGGGGGGGGGAGGTGAGGGATTCACCAGAGACAGAGTGAGGAGCAGAACAGGCAGATCTATTCAAATGCACTATTGAGGGGAGCAGTGGGAGAGACAGGAAAGATCTGCTGCAGTTTATGTGGGTCAGCTCCCTGGCAGGAATCAAATTCAGGCCATTGCAGCGACAGCTCTGAGACTTGACCCCTAGGGCACCAGGGAGTTCCTGTTTCTTCTCTTTTTTGATGGTAGACTTTCTAGCAGGTGTGAGGTGATATAGCTGAGTTGGTTTTGATGAACATCCTTGATGATTAGTGATACTGAGCATATTTTTTCATGTATCTATAGACTATTTGGGTTATCTTCTTTGGAAACATGTCTATTAAGATCCCCTGCCCAGTGTCTCCCTGATGGCACAGGGGTTAAAGTCTCAGCACTGTCAAGCTATCATCAGCCACTGTAGTATGAGTTCTATCCCTGGCCAGGGAAGTGACCTATATGGCACAGCAGATCTCTCCTGTCTCACCTGCTGCTCCTCTCAGCAGTGTATTTCAGTAAATCTGCCTGTTCTGCTCCCCACTTGTCTATGGTGAATCCAGTTAGCCCCCAGCACCTCTGGTCCACACCCCCATTTTTGTATGCATAGATAAATTTTTAAAAATCTTTAAAAAATTCCCTTGCCTACTTGTTAAATCAGATTTTTTGTTATTGAATTGTGTGAATTATTTGTTTTGGATATTAACCTTTTCAGGGAAATAATTCACAAATATTTTTTCTCATTCTTGGTTTCCTCATTGCCATCACTTTGTGGGGTTGATCCTAAAGGGATTAGATAAGCTTTTCCAGTGTGCCCAGAAGAGGCCTTTGTCCCATTGATGTAGAAACCAGTCACCTGAGGCCCTGTAAGCCCGGGCTATTTACTGGCATTGCTTACCTAAAGCAGGTTGTCCTGAGAGCAGTGAGAGCCCTGGAGACTGAGAAGCTGTTTTCCTTGCTTGCGTCCTTAATCTGCCTTACTGGGAGAAGAAAGGATCGATCACTCTCTGAGCTTCTACTCTTTTTTCTGATCAATGAAGCAATCACCTAGAAGAATGTAGTTTGGCTGGCCTCATCCAGTTCCAGTTGATTGGTGATCATGTCCTATTTGAGAATCTTATCTTTACTCTCAATAAGGATGAAGTAATTCTCCCTTTGTCTGTCATTTATTAAAGAACTAAATAGCTCTAATCTGTGCCACCATTCTTTGGGTATTATAACCAACTAAATTCTCCATATGTAGTGTTTAAAAAAAAAAAAATACAGCCTTTCACGCTGGGACCTCTGTAAGATTATTTTAGCTTCAGCCTTTTCAAAAAATATAGTCCTAAACCAATCAACCTGGAATTTTCTTAATCAGCACCTTTGAGGTCATCTGCTGAAGGCATTAACTCCTTTCTCTAAGGAAAAGGGGCTTTAAGGGAAGCAATCTTTTCTTTTGCTAATAACCCATCTTACTCTCTGTATATACCTACTCTCCATTTTGTGCAAGCCCTTCCTTGGCATCCCTCCAGGGAATGCTGTAGAATTAAAACATAATTTAACATAGCCAATTAGATCACTAGACTTGTAAATTTTTTTTTTTATAATGGTATATTGTTAAATTGCTTTTTTGTTAGTGTTTTAATGTTAATGCTGCTCGTTTTTTTCCCCTAGGTCTAATGCTGTTTGAATTACTTGACCTGCCCAAGAAGAACAGAGAGGGTTGGGGGATCTCTCTCCCCACCATTACCCCAGCAGCCTTTTATGCTTCTACTTATTTCTCACACTGCAAACTTTATTAACAATCCTCACTCATTGTGGTCTTTTCAGTACTCCTTTTGGGGAGTTATCCCAGTTTATACTTCCACTCTCCTTTTAGTAAAGCTCTACAGGGAGCTCTACACTAGACACCGACACCTCCCCTCCTCCCTCTCCCATGCTCATCATTAGTTCCTTTATACTTTCAAATGTCTCTGCTATTCCATTTGCTCTGCTTTCTGCTTTGGGAATGCCCATTGCGAGCCATCTGGATTTCCTTTCAGACGCATCTGTATCATTTTCTATGTAGGATAACCGCCCTACTAGGCTGTTGCTCTTAGTGTTTTAAATCAGATAATTACTTATGTGTTATTTCTAATGATGTTTTCATTAAAATTCACTGTTGGGACTCTCTCTGATGTCACAACGGGTTAAAGCACCGCACTATGACTTTATCATAACGACTACAGCAAGTTCAATCCCCAGCCAGGGAGGTGGCCCACATCACATGGCAGACCTCTCCTGACCTGCCTGCTGCTCCCCTCAGCAGTGTACTTGGTCTATCTGCCTGTTCTGCTCCCCACTCTGACTATGGTGAATCCTCTCACTGCCCCTGCACTTCTGGCCTGCACCCCAGTTCTGTATGCATAAATAAATAAATCTTTAAAGACAATTTACTGTTGCTTTCTACTTTTTCCTAGAGAATTCCAATATCTAATTAATATTTAAAATATTGGATATCTAGGATGAACGCTAAGATATTGAACTTTAATATCTTTTCCTTTCACGTCACTGTGTGAGTGTACAATTTCTTTAAGACTATGGAGAACTGCCTATTTTCTTTTCCTTATGCAGATTCTCTTATGACACATTTTGTCTTCTGCTTCTACTGATGTTAATTTCCTACTTAAAATTTAAGCATAGGGCCCTCCCTGGTGGCTCAGCGGATTAAAGCACAGCACAAAGAAGCTAAAGCCACTTCAGGGTGAGTTCGATCCTCAGCCCTGGAGGTGACCCACATGGTGTGGCAGACCCCTCCTGACCGGCCTGCTGCTCCCCTCAGCAGTGTACTCTGTCAATCTGCCTGTTCTGCTCCCCACTCTGTCTCTGGTGAAGCCTCTCACTGCACGTCTGGCCTGTATCCCAGTTCTGTAGGCATAAATAAATGAATCTTTAAAAAAAATTAAGCATAGATGTTACAGAAAGAGATCGCGCCAGGCTTATGACCCCCGCCACAGCTAAGGGGGGGTGAAGCTGAGTGGCAAGGAGACCTAGAGACCACCGGCAAGCACAGAGGGGACTCCGGGAGCCCGGGGGCACGCATGCGCACATTTATATAAAGGGGTCTGACAAAAGGGTGTGGGCAGGGGTGGGCGTGTGTTTTGATGCAGGGAGACCGAGACTTCAAGGGGCACCGGCTATGCTAACACCCGCTGTTTAAATTCCTTAGATGTCTAACTCCTTGTTATCCCCTAGGGATGTCCATCCTTTTCCTTAAACTGCAAGAAGACAAGCTTGTTAAGTGCAACACTTAGGATGCTTATCTGAGGGGGCAGGAAGGGAGGCCTGTCCTGTTTCACTGCATCAAGGGGCGGGGAAAATTTGGGTTATTTATTTGGAAAGTATGTTCTTTCTCATCCTTCCCCCTTTCTATTTAGAGTGGGAAGATTTGGGGATTTTGGGGTGCCCCTCTCTCTGCCCTGTAACACAATCAGGTGGTATCATCTAGGGTGGGAACCCTAGAAGAGAATATAAGACAGCCCAGGAGCCATCTTGGGATCTGTCTAGAGTCTCAGACTCATATTCTGTACCTGGCCTCCAAAAAGAAGTAAAGAAAGAAGCTTCCAGCAGCTGACCTCTGAAGAGAGAAGCCAAAGAGTTTTGTAGTGATTGGGTGGCTGCGCCTGTTTCTGGTCTTATCTCTGCTACCGCCTGCAAATGTTACAGGGTAGCTCCACTGCAAAATGGGTTGCCCTGACAATGGGTGCTCACCTGCATGTTTAAAGGGGCTTATAGGGCCCTCCCTGGTGGTACAACAGGTTAGGACACAGCACTGCAAGCTAGCTGCAGCCGCCTCAGTGATAGTTCGATCCCTTCCCCCAGAGGGGATCTGTATGGCCAGGCAGATCCCTCTTGACCCGCCTGCTGTTCCCCACCACAGTATACTTTGTTGATCTGCCTACTCTGCTTCCCACTGTGTCTGTGGTGAATGCTCTCACTGCCCCTGCACCTCTGGCTTGTACCCCAGTTCTGTGTGCATAAATAAATCTTTTTTTAAATCTTTAAAAAAAAAA
>NW_004567117.1:3185130-3193459 GCF_000260355.1 Condylura cristata | reverse complement strand
ACCCAACAGAGTTGGATTCCAGCCCACTGTCGGAGACCAGCTCCAACTATTGAGGTGTCTGGAGGCAAGACAGGCAGGACCCTAAGGTGGGAAGGTGTCGGCGAGCGGAGATTCCTAAAAAGGGGAGAAGAAGGAAAAGGGAAAAGGGGGGCGAGGAAGACACGGGAGTCGGAGTTGGGTGCAAGTCTTCCTGCTCTGCCTTCAGCAGAGGTTTATTTTATACATTAGGAACAAGCAGTGGGATGACATCATCACATGAGCTGGGCTGATAGATCACAGTCATCTTTTTTTCTAGGAAGAGTTTAGGTTCATATTGCCCTTTAGCTGAGATATAACATTCCAAAATCAATCACGGTTAAAAACAGGTACATAGGTGCGCAAAGTTTATGACTAATATTACTATAGTAGAGATCAACTAAGATAGAAGTCCCTTAAGCCTTATCAACTACTTAATGGGTTTTTGTTTTTCTACCTGAGTCATCCTGGGAGGCAGAAGAGGAAATTCCTTGCTAATCAAATCTCTGAATAGGAGACATAGGTGAATTTCCTTATCTGAAGACTACATAGTAGAATCCTGAAAAACTAGCAAGAAGACTTTTGTGGATTCCTTTAAGGTGTAGCAGGTGGAAAACTTGACTAGTTTCAAAACAGGCAACCTGGATGATTTTCCACATCTAAAGGCCAAACAATAGGAAGTTTGAGTAGCTCTTTAGAAACTGAATAGAAGGCTAGGTGAGATAATAGAATGATAAGATACAGGTTTTCCTCCATCCATCCAGCAGTGAGAGAGACTGCAAAAAACAGCCCTTTTGCTTTTATTTATCAGTCAGTAGTCAAGTCACTTGACTTAAGGGAAATTTTTCACCCTGGTGCAGTGCTTACTTGTCAGGGCAGGCAGGCCTTATGCGGCTGAGGCAGTCCAATTGTAAGCTGAAAGTTGCTCAGAATATTTTGATATTATGATTATACAAAAAAGGGAGGTCATAACATAAGTTAGCGTGGAAAGTCTGATTTTTCAGAGCAATTCCCCTCCATCCGGACCGTGTCTGACAACAGAGGTTGCATAGCTTGTGTCAGCCCACTGCCTTGGGCTGCCATGCTCTCCAGGCTCTTGCTGCCTACTCTGCACCATCTTGGATGAGCAGCCTTGGGATTTGTGAAAACTGGATTGATGTAGGGTGAGAGAGCAGGCCCTTTGTGGCCTTAGAGACTCTTTATTCCCCTACTTGTTAAATAATCCCCATTGGTTCTGCTCCCTGAGGCTGAGTGGTCTTGCAATTGTGCGCACACAGTTGACACTTGTGTGCCTGCAGTAACAGCCCGTTACTGGCTGCCATCTTGGATGGTAACAGCGTTCCTCCACCCTGTTTCAGTTTAACCTATCATTGGCCAATTTCACTCAGTTTGCATTATTTCACTAAGCAGAATTTGGCTTCTAGCCTAACTTCCACAGTGGACTTGAGCATAAATTATCTAGGGGTATGGGAAAGTATTGACAGCCACTTTACCTATATTGGCTCATGTGACACAACTTTCAAAATAATAAGTAATCTTTAGGAGAGGAAACTGAAGCTGAGAGGGATAGTGCCACTTTAAGAGGGTGGGAGAGTTCTTGCCCCTCTTCCTCCTTCACTGGCCTAACGTAAAGCCACCCCTAATGCAGGCATGGGGGTGCTGCTATAGACCCTCAGGATTGACTTGCAGGCCCTGAAGCAGAGGTGGCCCAGGACATGGCTAAGGAGTTCCTGGGAAAGCAGATGTGGACAGGGAGCATAAGGCAGGTACAGGTGGGGACCAGAGGTGCAGTTTTGTGCTTCAGCACCAAAATATGGCTGTGTGGGCCACCACGTTCATGACTTTGGCATTATCTTGAGCAGAGCAAATGATAGAGATTCCCTTGACCTTACTATTTAACAGAGTTGTGCCTATTAGTTATCATACCCCTGTCATCAGCACAAGAGTGATCTTGGGCGTCTGTGATGAGGCAAGGATTATTGTGTATGGAAAAATCATTCCAAGTTCTTATATTTTCCATTCCTCAGGGCCAATGAACATTTTCTCCATAAGCAACAGTTCAAACTGATTTAATCTAGTCTGAATAGATACTGGATATCAATGAGCTCACCTTACATAATTTTTTTCTTACCTCAGACCATCACAGTGGAACTGAGTTGAATATTTCAGGAAATTGAACCCCATGACCAAGATATAAATTACCCTATTAGTTTACCACAGAGAGTTTCCTTTTTGATTTGAGCAAATGTGATTCAATTTCTTTCACATTTAAGGCAAAATAACTTGAGTTGTGCTGCCCAGCAAATGCAGTTTGGAATAACACCACAGCAAGTTAATGGATTTTTCTTCCACATCTGAAATGTTTTTTTGATGACAAATCCTGAGTTTGGCTTCAGAAAACATGATTTATAGTTGAAAGAGCATTGTGAATTATGTATGACCCAGAGGCTCACAGATGGGAAAGTTGTATGAAAGTGACTTCTCCAGAGGGGCTCATCCTCACCACAGGCAATAGACACCTTAGCTGCAGAGTGCAGAGCGCAGGGTGATAGGAATCCAGAAGAAGATAGTGTATTAAAGTCCCTAGACTAACAAAACAATAAAATTTTCCTACTTTTCTCTATATCTCCCTCCTCCCTCCCTTTCTCCCCCCTCTTTTCTTCTATTTTCCCCTCCTTTTCCCCCTCTTTCCTTCCCTCCCTCCCTCCCTCCTTCTCTTCCTCCCTTCCTCCCTCCCTTCCTTCCTTCCTTCCTTCCTTCCTTCCTTCTTTCCTCCCTCCCTTCCTTCCTCTCTTCCTCCCTCTCTCTCTGTCTCTCTCCCCTCTCCCTCACCCACTCTCCCCCTCTCTCTTCATCACCCTTCTCTCTTTGTCTTGACAACCAATCCTTAGGTTTATAGGGGGAAAGGTGTAAATGTAATCTAAACAAGTTGTTAGAGGAGGTGGTGCCAGTGATCTCAGACAGTGAAGGAGGGTGACCTCATCTCCCTGCCTCTGACATCTTACTACAACTCCCAGCATGCTGTAAACCTGACTTCCTGAATGGGAGAGGGAAATGTTGTTGGGAACTAGAGACAGAGATGAGGGCTCTTGTCGATCTTTAAAAAAGTTAAGACAGGCCTCACTGACTTTTTCCATTTTTAGCACTTACAGGCAGCATGGATCCGGCTTTCTCTTCAGAGACCAAGGCAGCTGTCATCTTGACCTTGTGATGGACTACCCAGCTTGGAGGTAGATTGTGAACTTGGTCTCTCCTCGTCCCACTCTGGGCCTGCACAGCCTTCCTGCGGTATGTGCCTTGGATTTGTTCTTGTGGTGACTTTGCTTTTGCAAGGCCTTGCCCTCTCACTTCTGGGCCCTGCCTATTTGACTGGGAATTTGCTCACAAGGGGATGGGTGATTTTGGAGTTTGATCAGGAGCCTGTACTTTTAAATCCTTCTCTCCCTTACTCCACTTCTCTCTCTGTCTCTCTATATAAAATTTTGGTTCACATTAGCATAGCCTCTTTTGCCTTTATGCACATGGTTGGCACAGACCCTCAGATTCGGCAACCAAGAGTTTTTTCCTGTTAACAGTTTGGGATCACTGGGTGTTCCGGGTTTGTGTGATATCAAAATCAACCAGCTGAGACAGAAATATACGTACTGGTACAGCTGCATATATAGCATCAAACTAAAGAGCAACATATGATTAATTATGTGGACATTCTATCAGACAGGCAGTGGGTCCAAAATGCTAGGAATGCATGGCTATCCCTTAGAATAAAGAGGACTTGATAACTTTAAGATCAATTTCCAGGCCATTGGCATTCCCTGTGGCAGTGAAGAGATAGCCATGTGTATGGTTTGGCAGCTGAGAGGCTTTGGACAAAAGCATTCATTGGCTTCACTTCTTGGAGCAATGGTGAGCCCGGCACCTGGGAAGCCAGAAGAACAGGATTCTTGCATGTCTGCCAAAAAGAAAGTGTGGAGTAATGAACTGAGAGATCTGGCCTCCACACTCTCCTCTTTCTTCATGAGTCTCCTTTTCCTTTACCACAACCTATCCAGTTACCATCACAATTGACAGTTATTTTCACAACCTACAGTTACCATCACAACCTACAGAGTTAACATCACAATCCACACATTTACTATCACAACCTGTGGAGTTACCTGATACCTTATACAGTTACCACCTGCACACACAGAGCTACACCAGAGCTTATAGTGACTATCACAACCTACAGAGTTACTATCGCGTTCTACACAATTATCTTCACAGTCGACACAGTCACCATCACAGCTTAAACAGTTACAAATCTAGTCATTTCTGCAGCCTAAGTACTGCCTGGTATATAGCAAACACTCCCGTGTTTTTATAAAATGCATGAGTGGGGTAGTGACCCAGGAAAGAATAAATATGACAACAAAGGGCCCTCTGACACAAGCTATGCGATGGCTATCGTCTGACAGTTTCCGGGTAGCTCGGGAAAAGCTCTGAAAAATCAGACTTTCCACGCTAACTTATGTTATGACCTCCCTTTTTTGTATAATTGTAATATCAAAATATTCTGAGCAACTTTCAGCCTACAATTGGATTGCCTCAGTTGCATAAGGCCTGCCTGCCCTGACAAGCAAGCACTGCACCAGGGTGAGAAATTCCTCTGAAGACAAAAGTGACTTAACAACTGGCTGATCAATAAAAGCAAAAGGGCTGTTTCTACAAAGTCTCTCACTGAGGGATGGAGGAAAACCCAAACCTTATCATTCTACTATCTCACCTAGCCTTCTATTCAGCTTCTACAGAATTACTCAAACCTCCTATTGTCTGGCTTTAGATATGGAAATTCATCCAGGTTGCCTTTTTTAGAGCTAGTCAAGTTTTTTATCTGCTACACTTCAAAGCAATCCACAAAAGTCTTTCTGGCTAGTTTTTTAGGATTCTACTATCTAGTCTTTAGATAAGGAAATTCACCTATGTCTCCTATTCAGAGCAAATTATGCTTTCTACTGTCTAGACCTCAAGGAAACTTACTTAAAACCTTTTAGCAAGTTTCTTCAAAGAACTTTTCCGAAACTTGATTAACAAGAAATTTCCTCTTCCTGCCTCCCAAGATGTCTCAGGTAGAAAAAGCCATGAAATAATAGATAAGGTTTAAAGGACTTTATTCTTATCTATCTTCACGATAGTAATATTAGTCTTAAACTTTGAGCACCTATGTACCTGTTTTTTAACCTTGATTGATTTTAGAACGTTAAAATCTCAAGTAAAGGTCAAAATGACCCCAGTCTATTCTTAGAAAAAAGGTGATTGTGATCTCAACCCCTTTCATATGCTAATGTCATCCCCTGCCTGCTTGAAATGTATAAAATAAACCTCTGCTGAAGGCGGAGCAGGAAGATTTGCACCCAACTGGGACTCCCGTGTCTTCCTTGCACTGATCCTCTCCCCCTCTTGGAATCTCCACACGCCGACGCCTTCCCATCTTAGGGTCCTGCCTGTGTTGCCTCCAGACGCTTCAAAAGTTGGAGCTGGTCTCCGACTGCCCTCCCTGGTGGCGCAGCGGGTTAAAGCACAGCACTAACAAGCTAAAGCCACTTCCGCGTGAATTTGATCCCCGCCTGCCCCGAGGAGATCCACATGGCACGGCAGACCTCTCCTGACCTGCCCACTGCTCCCCTCAGCAGTGTACTTCGTCGATCTGCCTGTTCTGCTCCCCACTCTGTTCCTTGTGAATCTTCTCACCCTCCGCATCTCAGGTCTGTACCCCAGTTCTGTATGAATAAATAAATAAATCTTTTTAAAAAAAATATGACAACAAAGGTCTACTGAAGACTTTCTGTGGGTTAGCATATTCAAAATTCCTACCAAAATATAAAACATTACCCAAGAACCTTCCTTTGAACCAATTTTCTTGAATCACCTTTCTTACCCATCCAGGGGATCCATATGCTAGTTTTTCCTGTTTTAGCATTTCACAACCTCTTCTTTCATGTAAGTTTTTTCACGCATTATGTTTTTGAGATGCACCAGTGCTGCTATGTGTGTCATTACTTCGTCACTTTTCATTGCTGAGTAGTGTCTACTGTATGGTTACACCATATTTTGTTTAGCTAACTTCCTGCTGATGACTACTTGCGCTCTTAAAGAGAATGTTCTTTTTCCTTCCTGATTTTTGTGGCACTTATTTCTTCACATTGCATTATCTCGGCGCTGCTATATTGTTGAATAGAAGTGCAGCGACTACGCATCCTTCCTTTGTACCTCACTTTTGGTGGAAAACATTCAGTTGCTCCAATACAGTGCTAGTTATTTACTAAGTGCCCATATGCATGTCAATAAAATTTCTTTTATTCCTACTTTACTAAAAGATGTTATTCCACTGAATTTTCTTGATGCCTTTATTATATTTGTTAACATAATATTAGATTTCTTCTTTGTTTCATTAGATTTTTGAATTACATAACACTAATTGATGTTTAAATATAATTTCAATCCTGCAGTCCGGGGATTAAGCCCTCTTTAGTTATATTTCACTGTCCTTTTAATATATCACAGGATTCAATTTATTAATATTTTCATAAAGAATTTTGTGCCTGGGGAACATTTGCCTGTTATTTTTGTTATGTTCTGATATTATCCTAGGCTTATAAGACAAATTGGAAGGTTTTCTTTGCTTTTCCACTTTGTGAAAGAGTTTGAATAAGATTAGTATTATTTCTTCCTTACATGGGATTGGCCAGCCAAATCTAGGGAGATTTCTTGTGTGTGTGTGTGTGTTTGTGTGAGATAATGCAATTTTTTAAAGATACATGTGATTATTCAAATTTTCTATTTCATCTTGTGCTGCATTTGGTGTATCATTTTCCAGTGCATTGGATCATTTTATCCAGGTCATCAAGATGAAATATGTCTTCCCATATTCATTTTCTCTCTTTTGCAGATTAGATCATTTCCACTAATATTTCTTCAAGTTCATGTTTTTAATTCCATTCTCACTAAATATTTTAATTTTAGGCATAATTTTTTTCAGCTTTAGAGTTACCACTTGGATCTTTTTTATTTTTTCTATCCCTTTGCTGAGAATTCCTATCTCTTTATTATTTAGGAGTTTGCTATTCATTGGACATAATAGCTATTCAAAAAACTTTACCTGTTAATTTTAAAATATGGGTCATATCATAGAGTTCTCTCTATTCTCTTAGGCATATGTCATATTTTCTAGCCTCTCTAAATGTTAGATAATGACAGTTTTGTGTCCTGACCATTGTGAATGTTCTGCAGAAGCTTTAGATTCTCTGTATTCCTCTGAGTCGCAGACTTAATAGAACATCTCTTGAGCTGCTTCTTCAATCTCAATTTAGTTCTTTCTTTTTGATCAGGGCTGCTTGCCCCTTGCTGTTGTGCTTAGTTTAGAGTGTCAGAGAGTTGTGGATTTCTTCCTCTGTTCATTGTCCAGTCCCTCTCCTCAGGATGCTAAACCCTGTCCTGTTTCTTCAGGCCAGAAAGAGAGGTTAGTATCACATTGGTATCTGTTGGGAATCCCTGACTAACGTGGCCTCCTAACTGAGCACGATTGTCTTTCCATTTCTCCACATGCCAACCTTTTTGTGTTCCCTTACTAGTATCTTCAGGTGGAATTTCTTCTTTTTGTTTCTTATCTCTCCTTCCTTCCCTTCCTTCCCCTCTCCCTCCCTCACTTTCTACCTTTCTTCCTTATCTTTCTTCCTCCTTTTCATCCTCCCTCCTTGTTTTTGCCCAGTGATTTATAGTTGTTATCTGTAGAAAGGCTTCACCGACAGGAGCGTACCTGGCTCCTGTCAAAAGATGGGAGGGCAGGTGTGGTAGCACAGACATCCTCACAGATCTGTTTGTGATTTTACCTTTCCTGGATCTATATATAAGTCCTAGGAAGAGGATGAATTCCAACAAAATGAAAGCAGGAAGCCTGTCCTTGGCTTCATGTTTATTCACACTTGGTCCCAAGTAAACACATCAGTGGTTCACATGTGACAAAGAAGTAATCCCTGGGGCACAGAGAGAAAGTTTTCTGCATATTGAGCAGTACCACAGGCCTATGGGCTGCTGTGGTGTCTTGTCAACTTATGGAGGAGAGGACACAAGTGGATGTCAACGGAACACATGAAGGGCAGATTCACTAGCTCCTGGGGCCACCTTTGTGGGTTCCCTAGAAACACCAAGACAAGAAATTGTGGTCAGAAATTGTGGTCTAGCAAGGAGCTCTGGCAGGAATAACAAGAGTGAAAGGGAAGACTGTTAACAGTGGTCAAGGTGACTACATGTATATACATATATATAATATAGATACATA